>NC_056737.1:1592516719-1592699219 GCF_019279795.1 Protopterus annectens
CATGGATATACATGTTACCCCTTGGGTTTCTTGGACTGTGTAACTACTAAGGCATTCAGTACTGACTATGGTAGGCTTGAACGTCACCTTTCTGCCCTAGACTACGCAAGGAGTATTTGGGTGACATTTGGCGTAGCTTTTAAAAGCAACAAGTAGCCTTTGGTAGACTGGCCAGATGATTGGGCTTCCATGACAAGGAATCCCATCTGTTAAGAATACTGCATCATTGAAGGCAAGGACATCTACCATTATGGTAAGATTTTACACAACCGTACTTTCTGTGGTGTGAAGGCAAACATTTGACAGCATTAATACAGCAGTAATGATCCGGGGGAAGCGGAATGCAATAAAATACTGAGTTGGTGATGGGTTTTGATGCATAGAAAGCATTCAACAGAGTAAGCTGGGATTTTATGAGCAGCACAGTGGAGGCATTTGCATTTCCTAATGCAATAATAAGGTCATTTGGGGGATATATAAAGGATCAAAGGCATGAAGTAAAGTGGGAGGGTTCTTCTCCGATAAGCTGTGCTAGAGTCACTGGCAAAGAAAATAAGGAACTCAGACATTTAAGAATATAATTGATATGGTAATCAAGAAAAGTGGCTTTATTTGTATATTATTTTGAACTTGATAAATCCAGAAAAAGGACATCTTGGTGTTGTGGAACATTTTGAAACAGTTTCAAGTCTTTTCAGGATATAAAAATTAATGAAGATAAAACAAAAGCTATAACTGTAAATCATGTACCGTTAACGAAATGATCTAGTAACACCAATATATATCAGGACATGATAAGATGAAGCATTTAGAAGTATAGATTAAAGCGGTTTCTGTTATAGAAGCTAAGAATATGTGGTAAGAGACTAAACAAAAGATAATACAAAAACTGAGACACTGGAAGAACTTATTTATGGATAGTAAGATACAAGCAGTGAAAATGTTTTTAGTCTCTTTAGTTTTAGATACAGGTGAGGCATATTTTTATCAAACAGAAGAAAAATTGTGGACAATAATCAATAAAGAGTTCAAAGAATGTATCTCTGAGGGAAAAAGGATGAGAGAAAAATTTAAAAAGTTGACTATTTCAACAGAACAATATTGGTAGGCTTACTTGATTTGAAATGATAATTTAGAACTACAGAATTAAGGCTCATGTACATAATACAAGCAGAAAGTTACAACTCAAAGTGGAAAGAGATGATGATGTAGCAGGTGGGAGTTCTAGAAATAAGGAAAGAGTGGGATTTTGGATACAGATCTTTAGAAAAAATAATAACACAATATTATATTCATAAAGGTGCACTAAAAAAGTAGGGATGACTGCAAGTAGGGCTACAGAAAATAGGGAAGAGCTGGAGTTAACTGGAGAAAACTGTCAAAGGAACCAATATATTGGAAGCAAGTAACAAGAGATGGAAAGGTAAGAGAGTGAGAAGAAGCCAGGAAGAAGTTTGGACTGTGCATTCCCTATTAGGGAATGATATCAGAGTATAGGCAAAGAGAAAAGGATAGGGAGTCCCAAGTGAAAGAACGATTCTGGTAGAATTTTAGTTGAATCTAGAACAGGAGCTGCTGTTAAAAATGGTTTATAAGTAGAGCATATAAAACATTACATGATAAGAATCAATCAGTGAGCTTAAAAAAATTGGCAAGAGAGACTGAAAAAGCAATTTACAAGGGAACAAAGGGAGGACGTATGTGTGGTTCTCAAGTAAGCAACAAAGTCTGGAAGGTTTAGGAAGTTTGCTCAGAAGTGTTTGTATGGGTATTCTGTATTGGTATTTTACATTCCAAGCAGACTTCATAGAATTTTTCCTTAGGTAGACAGCAAATGTTGGCGGTGTGATGGAGAAGAAACAGGTAACTTAGAACATGTTTTTGGGAGTGCAATGAGTTGGCAAATTCAGAATACTCTGCCAGAAATATTTGGGGAAGCAAATGGGTATATCTAAATGTTTTTTTTTTCTTTTGAATTGGGAAACTAGATCTAAATTGCCTAAAAAGTAAGGTCTTATTATGTTTAGTTCTACTGGATGACAAAGAAAAGGTTATTAAAAATATAGAAATCAACATCAGATCCAACTGTATTTGAAGTACTCAATATTATAAAACAGATAAAAGAACCAGAAGAGGGATCTCTAGAAAAAGGAAGGAGCAAATTATTAAGAAATAAATTGAACATGTGGGCATAATAAAAACAAGATAATGTTCAGGAGGTGGACTAAGTTTTAAGGGAAGGCAGGAAGAAGCCAATTTATGTAATGTTGGACTGAATGACAGTTGTTATAAACAAAGCATATGTAATGAATGCCTACAGGCAGAACAAATATTGATATGGCTATTTTCTATTAACGTGTGTGTGCCTATGGGGATTTAATAAAGTGCTAAAAAGAAAAAGATTCTGGTGTTTGCATATTTGTCTTTAACCTTAGTCCCAGTTATCTGAAGGTTTGTGGTTTGCCACTCTGGGGCTGCTATTAGTTCCACATGTACATCTTGAGAATTCAGGTATCTGTGCCTTTGACTTTTAGGTTCTCTTTCTATGGACCCTACTACTTCAGAGACTTCAGGACTGTTTAGCAATGGCTAGCTTCTGACAGTCATTTAAACTTACCTGGTTGGGATTGCCCTTGATGGGGGTAGAATGATTAGTGATGGTCAGTTAAAATATTTATTGCTATTTAATCTTGCCATTTTATGTATTTATTATTGTTGTAACACCTACAACTTTTTATAAAGTTGAAGTAAAAGTCAAAGTTGAAGTAGGGAACTGCTTAGATTTTAAAATATTCATATTTAATAGTGAATGATTAATCTGTTTTGAATATTTTCTTTTGTAGTGTTATGAAAGTGTATGCACTCTTTCTTTTTTCTGCATTTTAATACTTTTTGATGATTTTCGTTGGACTATGTTTTAAGTTATTTTAATAATTGTAATTAAATATATTATTTTATCAAGTATCCCTAGTGTTTTCAGAACAAGTGCCTTGTGGTTTTTACATCCACTTGGGCTATCAACTCAAATAAATGGGACCTTATTTTAACATCTTGTCTGATGAACAGCACATCAGCAGTGCACTATACCTCCCCATGTTACACTGCATGCCTTTAATGGAAAATTAATTCAAGCTCCTGCAACCCATTTTTCTGACCTTCCAGCATCAAAGGCAAGTATGCTACCTGTTGAGCAACTGACAGTATGGAGTATCTGATGTTTAGTAACAAACTAAGATACACCCAAAGTAAACAGTAAAATATCCCATGATAACAGACTAGCCAAAAACATAGAGGTATTTGTTAAAGCAACAACTATATGAAGAAAGGTTATTATAACAAGCAGATAAGCTCAAAAAACAGGGGCCACTACAACAAAAATGTTGTAGATTTAGCTATTATTTACTTATCGGGTGGTCAGTTACTGGCGTGATACTGCCAAATCTGTGCCTATATTAGTTTGCCGAAATCACTGCAGTGAACATGCATTCATCGACCCTCATTCAACAAAAATCACTTCCGTGATTTGCAGAATACTCCCAGGGCAAAGAAATACTTGCCCCGCAGCACAACTTTGTTCTTTTCTCTACTGTAGTGCCATCTCTGATTTGGTATATATATATATATATATATATATATATATATATATATATATAGTTAGGGGGTGGAAGGGAAAAGCCCCCCACTTGGGTGGGTTCGATTTAGCTAGATGTGGGTCCTTTTGTGCTGCGGGGGGAAGTATTTCCTTGCACTGAGTATTCAGAAAATCACTGAAGTGATTTTCACTGAATGAGGGTCGATGAACACTTGTTCCCTGCAAAGTGATTTTGGCGAACTAATCAGGGGCGGCTCGTGGCATCGGGCTGCCGGACTGCAGCCCCCTCAAACTAAAAATTAAAAAAGAAAACAAAAAAAATAATTTTTTTTAAATTCGACTTTGCGCATGCGCAGTAGTCCCGACTACCGTTGGTCTATGCGCATGCTCAAGGCAGTCCGGCAGGACCCATAGAGGGACACAAGGAGACGTCTGTGCACTTTTAAAGTGCACAAACATGCTGGGAGGATATATCACGTCCGGACTGCAACAGCAGCAGTCAGAACAGTCTCGTCATCGGGAGGGAGCTTTTACTTGGGATCTCGTCGGGAAGGAGCTTTGCTGGGATCTCGCGGGTCTTTGTGAGTATTGCGCGGGCAGGATATGGTATGGAGAACAGACAGGTAAGTGTATGGTGCATTTTACTTTATGTGTTGGTGCTTTTAACTGGATAGAGTTGTGTGTGTTAGCTGGTGCTTTTAACTGGATAGAGTTGTGTGTGTTAGCTGGTGCTTTTAACTGGATAGAGGTGTGTGTTAGCTGGTGCATTTAACTGGATAGAGAGGTGTGTGTGTGTGTAAATGCCCCAGGTGCTCATGGTGGTGTGGTAGGGAATACCTCAGGCTTGAACCCTGTACCCTGTATGCAGGTGTTAAAGACTTGAGTTCCCTACCCACCACCATTTGTAAAAAATTGCAGATTTTTGCCTCATATTTGATCTGATCTGTTCCTCATAATATCTGTGGTTTGTAAATGTTGTCATGCTTGATATTTGATGGTGTAGTAGTAGCATTGTTGCCTCACAGCTGCAGGTTCTCAGGTTTGATTCTTGGCTGGGGTTCCTTCTTTGTGGGGTCCGTATCTTCTCCCTGTGTTTGTGTGGGTTTGCTTTTGTGTCCTCCCATGTTACAAAGACATGTCTGCATTATTTCTTCCTGGGCCTCTGCTGAAAATTGTTTTTTTGTACCAAGTCAGACTGTCCTGATTAACAAATGTTAAATAAAACTGACAGGCATTTGAATTTCAGACTTCAGGTTTCTGAATGTTTAACTCCTTGCAGATTTGATGGTGCAGTGGTAGTATTGTTGCCTCACAGCTATAGGTTTTCTGGTTTGATTCTTGGTTGGGGTGGCTTCTGTGTGGAGTCTGCATCTCCTCCCTGTGTTTGTGTGGATTTGCTCTGGTGCCCTGCCATTTTACAAAGATGTGTCTGCAGTATTAATCCCTGCGTTTCTGCTGAAAATTGTTTTTGTTCTGTCCGCAGTAAAATTGACCGGCATTTGAATTTCAGACTTCAGGTTTCTGAATGTTTAATTCCTTGCAGATTTGATGGTGCAGTGGTAGTATTGTTGCCTCACAGCTATAGGTTTTCAGGTTTGAATCTTGGTTGGGGTGGCTTCTGTGTGGAGTCTGCATCTCCTCCCTGTGTTTGTGTGGATTTGCTGTGGTGCCCTGCCATTTTACAAAGACGTGTCTGCAGTATTAATCCCTGTGTCTCTGCTGAAAATTGTTTTTGTTCTGTCCGCAGTAAAATTGACCGGCATTTGAATTTCAGACGTCAGGTTTCTGAATGTTTAATTCCTTGCAGATTTGATGGTGCAGTGGTAGTATTGTTGCCTCACAGCTATAGGTTTTCTGGTTTGATTCTTGGTTGGGGTGGCTTCTGTGTGGAGTCTGCATCTCCTCCCTGTGTTTGTGTGGATTTGCTCTGGTGCCCTGCCATTTTACAAAGACGTGTCTGCAGTATTAATCCCTGTGTCTCTGCTGAAACGTGTTTTGTTCTGTCCGCAGTAAAATTGACCAGCATTTGAATTTCAGACTTCAGGTTTTTGAATGTTTAATTCCTTGCAGATTTGATGGAGCAGTGGTAGTATTATTGCCTCACAGCTATAGGTTTTCTGGTTTGATTCTTGGTTGGGGTGGCTTCTGTGTGGAGTCTGCATCTCCTCCCTGTGTTTGTGTGGATTTGCTCTGGTGCCCTGCCATTTTACAAAGACATGTCTGCAGTATTAATCCCTGTGTCTCTGCTGAAAATTGTTTTTGTTCTGTCCAGTAAAATTGACCGGCATTTGAATTTCAAACGTCATGTTCTTCAGAATACATAGTAGCACAACCTTTTTTGCTAGCAATTTTCTAAGTTTATAAGATGAATATTTTAAATTTGTCCCTATTTTTGGGACTGTATTCCCCCATTATTGGCTTCGTCCAGGTTTTTGTGCTAAGGTTGACAGCTATGGCAAGAACTGAATTCACTGAATATGGACTGTAGAATTGTGCATATTTACTGATAAAGGTGCACTGTAGAATTGTGCATATTTACTGATAATGGTGGACTGTAGAATTGTGCATATTTACTAATAATGGTGGACTGTGGAATTGTGCATATTTACTAATAATGGTGGAATGTAGAATTGTGTATATTTACTAATAATGGTGGACTGTGGAAGTCTGAGATGACTTTTTTATGATAAATGTTCTCAACTGGGCAGTTTTGCCATTATGGGTGCATATGTTTTGTTTCATTGCTTACTGGAAAAATGTTCAAAACAAATTTAAAACACCCACTAACAAGTGTACTGTATTGTACAAGAAATATAATTTTAGTACAATGAGGAAGGTGTATCAAAGAGCACATGTATGTTTCATATGCAAGGGGCCTATGATTCGAAAACAGCCCAAAATTAATCTTTATCTGCCACTGGCAAAATGTATTTTCTTTGAATGTGGGTTTCAATGCTGTTTCAATGAATGTGAGTTTCAAGGGCAGAGAAGTTTTAATGCTAAGTTTTCATTGTGAGACTGCATTGCTTTGTTTAACAGATGACTTAATGTTTGTGCTGTAAAATACAAAATAAAACTTTCAAATGAAGTCCAACTCATCATTGAAGTAAAGCAGTATGCACATTAGTGTTTATGGTAAATGGAGTGAAATAGCCAAGTAATGGTTCATTGGAATGGCTGCAGAGGCTCCATTCAACCATTATTTTGTCAGGGGGGAAGGGCAGCAAACTCAGACAGGCCCAGCTGAACTATACCTCCCAATTGTCCAGATTTTCAAAGAATGAATAGATTTTTGCTTCTTATTTTTGGTTTGTTCATAAAATTTGTAGTTTTAATTCCTAAATGATTTGCCAGAAGTCACTAAATAATAAGTTTCAGACTTCATAACCTTCATAAAAATGCATGTTAAAGTAAGAGCCGTTCTATCAACTGTCTCAATTTATACAAGAGCAATTTTTAGTACTGTTTATATGTGCCCCAATATATTTGGCCTTGTTCAGATTTACTGCATTAACAGGTTGAGAGGTACATGCAAATAAATTGCTTTATAGAATTAGGCATAGCCAACCTCTCAACTGTCCCCAATTTTTGGCTCAAAATGTTGCTCTTCCCCCTAATAATCCCTCCGCAAAATAGCAATTTTGGAAGAAAACATGGAGGGTTTACAATTAAGAAATAACTGTAATAATCAAAGTTATAGATTACTTGAAATGCATGTAGATTCTTTTATTTTGTCAGCTGCTCAAGGTAGCAGTACTAATATTAAAATGTCCCTTCTTTGACAGGTAGCAGCTGTATTGTGTGTCTATTTTATACTTTTGCATCACATTTTTGGTCCATTTTTCATAAAATTGTGTTTTTTGGCAAATTAGTGACAAATCACTAAAGACTGAAGTTAGAAAATGACAGACATTTGAGTTTCAGATTTTATACCCTTCAGAAAATTCATACTAATGCAAGACCTATTCTATTATCTTTCTAAGTTTATTAGAGCAATATTTAAAAATTGTCCTTATTGTTGTGCCTTTGTCCCACTTCTGTGTATGGCTTTGTCCAGATTTCTTGCTCTTGAGGTTGAGAGGTATGACAAATGTGTCAGGGCCATCACAGTCAGCCAGAGAGATTTCAAATTGTGACATGCTTGTTGCACCCCACTCCCCATGTAGTGACTCTGGATGTGTCCAAGCAAGGCAAGGAGTAGTTGTATCTACCTTGGATGGGGAGGACACACTGCATAAGTACTACAGTGGCTTTTCATCTGTCCTTGATTTTGCAGAATGGTCTGGTTTCTGTCATATTTTTGTACTGTTGATTTATGCTTATTACTCAGATTTATGCTTATTACTCAAAGTGCCTGTTGCTCTGTGTTTAAGTAGCAATGCTTTAATGACCATAAGGTAAGCTTGTCTGACATTGTAAGATGCAAGTAAGCTTTAATAAGCATACTGTTAAAGAATTGCCAACATTGAAAGCCTTTCTGTTGTTGCCATGCAGAGAATACTTGACTAGATAATGTATAAGCCTTGGGTATTAAAGGACACGATTCCATTATTTTAAAAGCTCATTACACTTGTTGGAGACTTCCAGTCATCTCTACAGACTTTACCCGTAAACTAAACAGAATGCCAATCATGTGTGGTCCATAACCTGTACAGTAATCCTTTAAGCAATGTATCTTGAGCTTGTTTCTTGTTTGCTTTTCATTTTTACTTTTATCATGTTTTCCCCATGAAACAAGTTGTCAGGCAGCAGGTCTTTTTGGATAAGAAACATTTTTACAAGTGGGGCATCATATAGATTTCTACTTTCAGCATGTTGCTTGGTACTTTAATAAAGCTGAATATATTATAATTAGAACTGCAGTGCAAGGAGAAGTGGTTTGAGTTGAGTGCTTCTGGTTTTTCTTATACTTGATTTTGACTGGCATTCCAGTAATGTATTTAAAAAGTAATTTATTTTTTCATTCCTCACAACCTTTTGTTTCCATCTAGATATTAAGTAAGCTGTCATGCAGCCAATGCATTGAAATATTTTTATTCGTCTACACTTATTTTTGTCTTGATTGGACTTTCATAATGATGGTTTGCCACCCAGGGCAGCGTATTTAATTAAAGTTAGTTTTTTGTGGTTTTGTGCATAGCTCCTCCCCTTTATGGTTGGCCACACCCCTTCCCTTTGACCCCACCCATTCAGCGTCTCCTGCAGCCCCCCTGTGATTTGAAGTCACCAGCCGCCACTGGAACTAATATAGACCCCCAGATCTTTACTAGTGGATTAAAACACAGTTCATTTTCTACTGAAGTAACAGCTATGTTTTTAAGAAATACCATTGTCTGTACTTACTTACATACAAATATTTCAGGCACAGGCAGCAATGCCATTCTAGCCTGCCAATATACCAAAGTAGTTATTCCCAAAAATAAGTGTCCAGATTGCTGTTAAAAATATCTAAACAACCACATTGCCTAAACAAGTGCATGCTTTAATTTATTTTGGTAGTCTATCCAATGTACCAGCTACTCTCTTACAGAACCAACTAGAACACCTCTCATCCCTATATAATCTTTTATATAGATTGCATGATGATTATTTACTACTTCTTGATAATCCCAAACATTATCAGAAGTAGTCTCTAAATGCCCTATATACCCGAATAAGGTCTCGTCTTAAATATCTATCTGAGACACTGTACATGTCCTAATATTTTAGTCTTTCATAATAACTTAAATTTTCACATCCACGGATACCCTTGGCATATTTCTCCTGTACTCTTTCCAATTTACTCATGCTTGTTTTCTTATAAAGTTTCCATATTGTGTTTTTTTCTTTTCTTTTTTTTTAAAAACCTTTATTGAGTTATCACTTATGACATAGGCAAACTTAAATTTATATAAAAGTAATCAAACAATATTAACAAGTTCACATTTACAAACATGATATATTACATATATTGTTAAATACTATATAGTCTAAGCAACATTATATAAATTATTAAATTCTTGCAAGCAGTGAAATTCTGCATCCCATGCAATAATGCCAAGCCACAACCAATTCGTTGAAGGTAAGAGGCACTACAGTAATCAAGGCAGGAAGACAACAGCGTGAACCACAGTCAGAAGGTCTGATGCTAGAATAAGATGCTTCATCAGGGTGATATTTTCCAGTTGGAAGTAACTTGCCGTGACAAGTGCCTTGTGAAGAATCACACCAAGATCAATTACAGTGAAGCAAAGTACAGTCAATTATCCATATAAAGTAATATTATAGAAGTGTTATAAACACAGACCAATCAGCAACTGGCGTTAGAAGCCTGGCAGGGGAATTCTGCACAAGCTGCGATCACACCAAATCACCCCTTGCTTGACAAAGGGCTTTACGATAAGACACAAGTCACCATCTCAAGGTCTGGTGATAGAATAAGATGCTTTAACCAGGTAACATTTTTCGGATGGAAAAAAAGACCTTGATGACAGGCTATCACTTAAGGTCTAGATAAAGGCTGTCATTCAAGAATCACATCTGCATCACTGGCAGATTGTGCAAACTAAATCCAATCCCCACCCTCCCTAAAAAAATAAAGAGAATGACAGAAATGGGCATACAAGCAACAGACAGTCACATGTATCAGCATCATCACTGTCAATGCCAGGTTGAGCCCAAGAATGACAACAGACAGTGTCTAGTCTTTAAGTGACAGCTTGCCAATAATAATCATATCATATCACTCCTAGATGAAGCAACTACAGCTAGTGGGGGTTTGGGGATGGTAAAGAATGAAGCAAATGAAAAATGAACAGTGGCATGTACCGGCAGTGTCACTGTCTTTATCCTGTTATATGGCAATGATGCCTGAGAAAATAAGAATTATAGGTGCATTTCACCAGCGAAGCAAGAACAGCAGATACATCTTTCTCAAATTATGAAGTTGGCGGTGTTCTTCAGTGACTGTCTTTTGACTGCATTTTCTGGATCAAGCTTCACTGAAAACTCATTAACTTTAGCTATTTCAGTGGAGTCCACTGTGCTGTGTTAGAGAGTTCTCATTTCTCCACAGTTGTACAAAAGGAAAGAGTACTGAATTATATTAAGAAATGCAGAATGCAAATAGCAATGCTGCAGGAGACACAATTGGAAATAAATGAGCACGTGAATTTGACAAAAGAATGATTTCAGGATGTATATTCAGCAGAGTATCATAAACAAAGAAAATGGGAAGTAGTTATACTAATTTTTAGAGGGGCTTTAACAGTGATTGATGAGGGAAAAAGGACAATAATGGTAGATGTGTGGCAGTAAGGGGGTATTGGCAAGGGAGGAGTCAGATTACACTGGCATGAATTTATATTCTGTGTGGAGTTTGCATGTTCTCCTTGCATTCGCGTGGGTTTCCTCCGGGTACTCCGGTTTCCTCCCACATTCTAAAGACATGCATCTGGAGCATTTCTCCCTGGGCCTCCACTGAAAACAGGATCTGTGGAACCTAGTCGGACTTTCCCGGTCAACAAATGTTAAATAAATAAATAAATAAAAATATTCTACCAAAAACTGCTGATATTGACCTTAAGAAAATATGGGAAGAAACAATCAGCTTGCAGCAATGAATATTGCTTGTCGTTGGGAATGGAACTTGATCTTCAATAGTGACGATGTATCAAGGGGACCTAGAAGGGAAAATATAACATAGTAGATTTTAGAAAAAAATATGAAAATATTTTGTACAGAAGATGTTAATTCAGTAGTAGGAATTTGCATAGTATTCCCCAAGGTACAATAACTGGGCTAGGATAGATAGAAATAATACTTCACAGGAATATTAGCATTTAACTGAAATCTTCAACACATATCCAATAACTATTTCAGATCAATCACCAATAAAACTAAGATACAAATGCAGGGTTGTTGTTGTTGTTGTGTCTTTCGGCTTTTCCAGGTTAGGAGTCGCCACAGCGGAACTCCGGTCCACTAATGATTGGCAGTAGAGTTTTACGTGCTGGCTTGCTGGGCCTAATGCACAACCTTCAATGAAGGAATGCCCATTCATGCATGTCAACACACAGAAGACGCTCTAACTGAGAATCGAATGGGCAACGTCTAACTGTGAGGCAACAATGCTACCGCAGCACCACCACCGCAGTACAAGATACAAACGCAGGGTAAAGTTAAAGTGAGATACTGACTCTTTCCCACTTAACTTTCAAAAAGACAGAAATGGGTAGTAGAAAGTATTCGAGAGTTGTTAGGAAGGATAGAAATGTCTTCAGAAGTTCTAGCTGGTGAATGGGATAAAATGAAAGTGGAGTTTAAAAACACAGCAGAAGTAAAAAAAAGAAAGACATATGCATAAGAAATAATATGAATTTAATAGGGGGTCTGACAATGGTTTAAGTATTGCAGAACAGGGGGGATCTCATAGAACAAGAAGAGGCACAAATGCAGATTGCTATAGAGGAAATAAGAGAGCATCTGGATAATATGCATGAGTTTGGAAAGATTGACGTTAAGCAATTATTTTTTGATAACTCCAGAGAATTGCTGATAAGCATTTTCCTTAGCACTTTAACTTTTCAGAGTTCTGCATTGTCTTAATTTTTTGCTTGACTGAATTATTTTACATATTTGCATTGTTTGCTATTTTGTCATCTGTTCTAAAATGGTTTTATAGTTGGCGGCTTTGCAGTTGCCCGCCCTACTGTAAATTTGATCTGGGACACTCCTCCCAGTCTAGTGTTCATTCTATCTGATACAGAGAGAACATTTGAGAAGGCCAACCCACTTAGGTTCTTAACCTTGAATTATCTTCTGCTCCTACTTCCTCCCTTTGCACTTCACTTTAAAAAATAAAATCTCTCTCCTTGTGTTCTGACTGAGTGTGATCCTCAGCTGATAAGTATATTTTTGGGCACTTTTTGACTGTTCAGAGTTGAATTTAGTTCAGAATACATTTTAAATAAATTGCATTTATTTAAACTGTATTTGCTTTAATATTGCTACACACTCAAGAGTGCTAGCTTGCACTGCACTTGAATTATTTTTAGCGCTGTTTTAGCTGCTTTCTGGAAAAAAAGTCTAAGCTTGTTTACTGCCTTTCCTGTAGCTAGTCTAGTCCAGATACAGATATGCTGTATCGAGGACTGCTTGCAAGCTTATGAGCTCCCCAAGTCTTTCTGGTTGGAAGGAAGCCTTCTAGCTTATCAGTGGGAATGGTAAGCACTAGGTAGCCTATCTACCACAAGAGGAGTTTTGTCTGACTCAGAAATTGTAGTTTATTGGCCATTTGGGCAGTTTTTCCATCTCTTTCAACTTTCTGGTTTAAAAACTTGCGTTTGCATTTTTCCTGCAACTAGTCTAGTCCAGATACAGATTGTCTGTACCCAGGACTGTTTGTAAGCTTCTGAGTGGTGCCAAAGTCTGCTCTTCAATTTTTCCTTAGATCTGGTAGTTCTCTCCTCTCCTGCACTTTTATTAGCTTATTAGTTTAGCACTCTACCAGACTTCTTGTAGCAATTATTGTAGCACACACAAGTGTTACCAGCACTAAACGTTCTACAAGGAAACCGCTCCAGTACTTATTAGTAATGCCCACCCCTCCAGACATGTCTAAAGGTCAGTTCCCTGTGCTTTCTCCTATTAGCCTGGTGAACTTGGGCATCCTGAGGCAATGTAGCAACTGCCTCATGTACACTGATAACCCTCTCCTCTTACCTGCCAACACTCAGACTTGTGAGAGATGCACTTATGTATCCAAATTGGAAGCCACGCACTCGCCAGCCAAGACCGCAATAGCTGGTCAAGAGGAGAAGGTCAACACTTGCACCACACCACAGGGAACACATAGCCCTCCAGAACAAACACCAACACTGTCTTCACATAAAAGCACAAACCACACACCCACCTTCGCTGAGGCTCTCAATAAAAATCTACCCAAACAGCAGAGATCTCCAAGGCAGAAACACATTCGACCACAACACAACACTAATCACGAGACACATAACTCTCCTAAAACAGTGTGCCACTCAACCAAAGCCCCTAAGGCAAAACAGCATGCCCAAAACAGTAGTCATAGGTGACTAGATAGTGAGGCACACTGATGTCCCACTCACTAGGTTGAATAAGGAGAAAGTAACAGTCAGCTGACTGTCAGGTGCCAGGATCCACCACATAACGCACACACTCAGGTCTCTCAACAGGTAAAAATACGACTCTGTCATTGTACATGTGGGTGTGAATGACCTAAGACATACCTCCCTGGACAACATGGAGAGACATGGAGGACCTCTCGGATTATGTTGCCCAGGTGGGTATGACCCTAGCCCTGAGCAGCATCCTACCATCACCCAGAATGATACCACTTGATTTCAACAATTGGCTAAGTTTCTGGTGTCATTCTAATGGGATCCAGTATTTGTCTCCCTGGGATGACATGATGGACAGACCTCTATGCTTTGCCAGAGATGGCCTGCTTCTGTCACCCCTGGGCTTCCGGATACTGGCCAAGGCTCTTGCCAACACTGTAGTGTCTTTTTAGGTGGTGTCACAAAGACCAAATTACCACCATAACAGCTACAAACAAATGCAGTCTGAGGGTCATGCTGCTCAATGCTAGAAGTCTAAATCTCAAAATGCACTCGCTCGAAGCACTCCTTAAAATGGAGAACATCAACATTGGAAAGACCTGGTTCAAGGCAGCAAAAAGCACCCCTGCACTACCAGGCTTTAACTCATTCCATACCTTTCGGCCCCAGAACTTGGACCGAAGCTCAAAAGGCAGTGGTGTTTCCATATTCATAAAGGATGTGCACACCTCCAGACTGATAGCCCAACATAACACATCTGAGATACTTCAGGTGCAGCTAACATTGGGTAAGACAGCGATTCAGGTCATAGCCTGCTACAGTTCCCCATCCATGTCCCAAGACTCACACTCCACGTTCCTAAGCACCCTGGAGAATATCAGGGTCAACCTAACACACATACTGGGCAACTTCAACTACCCTCCATTAACTGGGAAAACTACTCATGTACCAATACACTTGCCCAACGCTTTCTGGAATTCATTAATTCCAATGCCCTGGACCAGCTCATTCTTATCCCCACTAGAGGTAGCAACATCCTTGACCTGGTCATTACTAACATGGACAAACGTTGCTCTACACCAATAGTCAAATCTTGCCTGGTTAGATCAGACCACAAACTAATCACCTTGGAAATCCACCCCCCCCCCCCCAAAGTAACCACCATGAAATACTTCTTCAGAGCTAATTTTGGGCTCCTAAAAACAGAGGTGGCTAACTTCACGGCACCAATGCAAATGAAGAATAGTTGCATGACAGCAGAATCATACACCAATGCACTGTACGAACACATACACAAATGCATGGATCTCGCCATACCCAATAGAACCAAAACGCTCTCCTCAAAAAAAAAAAAAAAAAAAAAAAAAAAAAAGGAAGCCAATCTGGTGGTCCCCTGCCATGCGGAATAAGGTAAAGCCACAAGACTGGAAAAACTCCCTTATCAGCCTCAACAAAAGGTTGAGATCCCTCATCAAATCCTTTAAAGCTAGCTATGAAAACAGAATTGCAGTAGATAGTAAAGACAACCATAAGGCCTTCTATAGCTATGTTAAGAATCTCCATGGCAAAACCCAGATTTGCTCTGAGCTACCGCACAATGGTACCTCCTATACCGAGCTAATAGATATTGCCAATATACTGGCCTACAGCTTCAGTGCCAACTTTACTCCCCCCCCCCCCCAAAGGACCAATCACAATACCAGTAGATTGCCAGGCACCCAGTATTACTGCTGCACTGGTTAAAACAGCACTGTCTCAGGCCAAGAATACAGCTCCTATGGGACCTGACAATATCCCCAGCTGTGTTCTACATGAACTACAGAGTGAACTGGCACCTCACCTGTGCGCTCTGTTCAATCTAAGCCTCATCTCAGGCTTTGTCCCTACCAAATGGTGCACTGCTACAGTCATCCCTTTCCACATGGGAGGAGCGACTACAGACCCCAGGAACTATCACCCCATTAGCCTGACGAGTCTGATATGCACATGTCCCTTTCCACATGGGAGGAGTGACTACAGACCCCAGGAACTATCACCCCATTAGCCTGACGAGTCTGATATGCAAAGCTATGGAATGCATCATCATGGACCTAATAAACAAGGATATAGGGAATCTCCAAACTCTGACTCTTACACAGTTTGGTTTTGTGAAGGGCAGATCATGCTTGCTCAACTTGGTCGGCTTCTTTTAGTCAGTCACTAGAGCTGTGGATGATGGCATGGTGGTTCATACAGCTTACCTTGATCTGGCTAAGGCCTTTGATACCATTCCCCACTCAGGAATCATAGAAAAACTCACTAAGCTAGGAATCAACCCCTATATCACTAGGTGGGTTGCAAAACTGGCTCACAGGTAGAACCCACAGGGTGAAAGTAGCTGACTCCAAGTCAGACTGTTGAACAGTCATGAGTGGAGTCCCACAGGGTTTGGTCCTGGGTCCTCTCCTGTTTGGTATCTACGTCTCTGAAGTCCAGGCCAACATGAAGGGACTCTGGCTGAAAACGTTCACAGATGATTGCAAGTTGTGAGCTATTATTAACTCTCCAAGTGATGTTGACATCCTACAGAAGAGCCTCAATGAGACCACTGACTGGTGTCAGAACCATGGCCTTAAGCTCAATGCCAAAAAATATGTCATTCCCCTTGGGAAAAACCTGGTTCCCTTGAATTACCACATTGATGGTAGTCCACTGAACACAGAAAGCATTATAAGAGATCTAGGAACACAGGTTGACAGCAACCTCTCTTTTGATCACCACATTGCCACCATGGTCAGAAAGTCCTATGTGGCACATCTCATTACTAAGGGTTTTGCATCGAGGAAGAAAGAGGTCATTGTCTCCCTCTAGTCTTCCCTCATTAGGCCAATCATAGAGTACAATGCCCCATTTGGCATGTACCTCACTAGACACCTGCAACAACTGGAGAGGCCACAAAAGTATCTCACAGAGGATCCTAGGCCTTAAACACTTGTCCTATATGGACAGACTCAAAAAACTCCAACTATTCTCTGTCTCATATCGCCTACTTAGAGGCAATCTCTGCTTAACTTACAAAGTCATGTCTGACCCAGCTCTGTTAAAAGTAATACATCTAAAGAAATCAGAATCCCTCCACACCACATGCTCCAGAGACCTCAACCTCATTACCACAATCAACAGAACATGCTGGAAGGACAGGTTCATAACCCAGAGACTGTCCATGCTATAGAAGAGACTTCCCCATATATGTCAAGCAGAGCACCTCACTGGTCCTCTTCAAGAGGAATCTTGATCAGTGGATGGGAAATAGAAAATTCACTCCGGGGATCACTCCAGTGGCTCTACTCGACAGAGGCACTAGGAACTAAGGTCGGGTGGCATGATACCAGGGTAATCCTATGGTCTAGGTTTGTAAAGGCTCCAGGGCCATTAGCCTAATATACACCTATGAACCTATGAGAACAAAAACTTTTAGCATGACTTAGGCAGCAGAAAGTAGAAAGGGTTATTGTCAAACTTAGGGAGATTATAACAAGAAAAATAGTCAGCGATCCTGAGGTTTGAGAGATATTTTGGAAATTTTATGAAAATCTGTATAAAGCAGAGAACTGTAGTAACCAAGAAAAAGCAGAAATGGAAATATTTATGGAAGACTTAATTATGCCAAGGTTAGAGGAAGATGCAGCTCAAAAGGTAACAGTTAAGATAGGAGGAGACAGAATAAAAATGGAGATGTATAATCAATCTTCAGGAAGTTCTCCAAGAACAGATGGTAGTCCTGCTGAAGTCTGGAAGTTAAGGGGGAAGACAGTGAAAGATATAAAGATTTTATTTAACAATATTTTAAAAGGAGGAGGAAAAGCTGTGATGGCTGTATTACCTAAGGATGGTAAAGACCCATCAGACCCAGCTTTATACAGACCCATTTCAATGTTAAACCATGATTATAAAGTGTTAATGTCTATACTAACTAAAAGAATGGCAAAGGTGTTAGTAAGATTGACAGATATGGATTAAAGTAGTTTTTATGGCAGGGAGGCAAACATTTGGCAACATTAATGTAACAATGATGATCCAGCGGGAAGCCGAATGTAAGAAAATACTGCTGTTGTTGGAGGGTCTTGATGTAGGGAAATCATTCAGCAGAGTAAGCAGGATTTTATGAGTAGGGCAATGGAAGCATTTACAGTCAGTGATACAATAATAAGGCTGATTAGGATATAGAAAGGATCAAAGGTAAGAATAAAAGTGGGACAGTTCCTCTCTAAGTTTTTGAACAGAGGAACCATGCAGGGTGTTCTCTTTTTCCTTTATTTGCTTTATACTTAGAGCCACTGGCAAAGAAAACAACGTGCTCAGAAATGCAAGGATACAATTTTATTTGTATGGTAATCAAGAAAAGTTGGTTTTATTTGCAGATATTATTTTGTACCTGATAAATCCAGAAGAGAACATCTCAATGTTGTGGGACATTTTGATATATTTTCAGCTGTGGGAAGAGAATAAACAAGAGATAATACAAAAAGTTTGAAGTTGAACGCTCTGACAATGGATGTGGATAGTAAGGTACAAGCAGTGAAAAACAGTGTTTAGTCCCCTTAGTAAAATATACAGGTGAGGTATATTTTTATCAACTAGAGAAGTTGTAGACAATAAAGAGATGAAGGAATTTTTATCTGGGAGAGGAAGAGGGCAAGAGTTAAATGGGATAATCAGATCCTTTCATTATTAAAGGGAGAAAAGTTCCACAATAGCAACAAATATGTATTTCATTGGGAAGGAACAAAACATAAAAGAACAGAAAAACATAAGTATAGTCACAACAATGAAGAGGCATGAAATAGTAACCATAGTATCAAATAATTAGACATAATATCTAAAGACAACTATTGATACTGTAAGGGTAAACACACATTTGGGCAAGAAATCAAACAATGGAAGTACAGATGGGAGTAATCATAGTAATACAATAGAACAAAGTGGTTTAGGATTATCTGATTTGAAGGGATATTTAAGGCTACACAGCTAAGGTTCATATACATAACACAAGCCAAAGGTTTTAATGTCAAATGGAAAGGGATGACGAAGTGAGCGGGTCAAGAAATAAAGAGACTGGGATTTGGGGTACAGAAACTAAGGAAAATAATAACCATGTAAAATATATTCATAAAGTAGCAGAAAGTATTCTAAGAACAAAGCCAACACGAGAATTGTGAAAGGAGATTGGGATGACTGCAAACAGGGTTGCAGAAAATAGGCAAGAAGGAGTTGGAATTTACTGAAAAAAAACTGGCAAAGAAACCAAGGTAATAGAAGCAAATAACTAGAAAGGGAAAGAGATTAGAGAGGGGAGTGAAGCTAAGAACACATTTGGACTGCAGGACAGAAACTTCTTTCCCTACGAGGGATTGATATTACAGCCTAGGCAAATAGAAAGGGATAGGGGAATCTTAAGTAAAAGACCTGCTCTGGTGGAGGTTTTAGTTGAATCTTGTACAGGAGCTGCTGTTAAAAAGGGATAATTAATGGGGCAATACAGTATTGCAGGATAACTATAAAAATCGGACAAAGTTAGAAAAAATTAGGAAGAGAGACTAGAAAAGCAATTTACAAAAAAAACCAATGGAATGACATATGTATGGCTCCCAAGTATGCAACAAAGTCCAGAAAAGATTTATGATCTTTGCTTGGAAGTGTTTCCATAGGTATTTTTATATCCCAAGCAGACTATATGGAATACTTCCTCAGGTAGTTAGCAAATGTTGGAAGTGTGAATGGGAAGAAAGAAGGAAATAGGAACCTGTGTTTTGGGAGTGTAGTAAGTTGCCATATTTTAAAATTCCCTGTTCATTACTATCAGAAATATTGAGTGAGCAGATGGCCATAACTATGGACATGATTTGTTGAGCTAGGACACATGATCTGAATTGCCTAAACATAGCAAGGTCTTAATAAGTTTAATTCTAATGGTTACCAAAAAGTAGTTACTAGAAAATGGGAATCAGTCTAAATGAACTGTATTTGAAATACCGGATGTTATAAAAGAGAGAAAAACTGGAAGAGATATCTTTAGAAAAGAGAAGGAGCAATTTACATAGAAATAAATGGAAATTGTGTGAATACATGCAGAAATTAATGTTCAGGAGGAAGAGGTCTGAGGTTTAAGGGAAGGCAGGAATTCAATAATTTATGTAATGATGGACTAATAATTACAAAGAGAGAGAGAGAAAATATATGTGCTGTATAATGTATGTAAATGGAAAAACATTAATAGAAGAAAAATCATATTAATATTTGTTTGCTTATGTTTTTAGTGATAATGTAATAAAAGCATTTTAAAAAAGGTATATTTGCAGTAAGGCAAATACATCCAGAATGCTATTTACTAGAAGTAGCAGCTGGGGGGGGGGGGGGGGGGCTGAAGTATGCAACTGAAACTATGGGGCTGTAGTACAGCAGGTCCAATGACATTTTAGCTGTGATCAAAACAGCTGGATCAATCACATTCATTCATGGACTGCTTCAGTCCCCAATCAGTATAGCCACTTTACTGACTGCATACCTCTAAGATATCCAACTGTGATCAATTAAAAAATAGGAATAATCACATTAAATTATTTCATCTTGTTTTACTAAAAAACTATCGGCCCTATCAAGACACATCAATAATTGCTTAACTAAGACTGAATGTCAATGTGGTCAGTTTCATCCACAGATTGCCTTTTTCTTTACCAATTATAGCCACTTTACTAAATATACACACCATCAGTGTTTGTAACCAAATACATAATGGCCACTGTAATGGATTTAAGCCTGTTGATATCAGACTCATACAGTGAAACTGTTGTAATCATGAGCATGTGTGTACATGAGCACAAACACACACAGACATACACAAGTGCCAAGCAATTACAACCACTTTAAAGGCTGTGCACAGAGGTCTGATATGTGATAAAATGAATACATTTTAGCTTGTTACTATAATACGCAGACCACAACCCCTTACACACACAGTATACAAAAGATGTGCCAACAAAGTATAGCCACTTTAATGATTCTGTACACTTCAGAAATCTAGTTGTGATTGAATGAATGAATAAATATATATGTAATGGCCAGAGTAATGTATTTCAACTCATGTCTGCCAGATGCACATGGGCACACACACACACACACAGATATGCACATCAAATATAGACTCTAATAAAATATGTTGTACACCTTGGATGTAATACTATGATCAAATAAATGCATAAATATATAAATAATGACCACAGTAATGTATTTCAGCTGACTGCTAACAGACACATGCAGTGCGGCTGTTAAACCTACTGAAAGTGCCCCTACAAACACAAATGTTTCCACTAATTATTTTATTCTTTATTGATAAGGTTAGTTCAACTAGGCCGATGTCCTACTTTCAAGGTAGACCTGAGGTTGTATTCATATTGCCTATGGCAAATTTGGCCAAAGAACAAGGGAACTTCATAAGCCATAATATACAACCATTTTTTTCAGTGAATGTCATGGGATCTTTTATATTCAGCTTCACTACCACTAAATGAGGTAGATGGGACTTATGTTTAACAGCTAGCTTAAAGTCTGTATGCACTTCATATATCTCAGTGTGATCAGATGAAGAAACAAGTGCATAAATGACCATAGTAATTTATTTCAGCATGCTGCTGTTAGGCACATGCAACCCCCCTGAATGAACAGACACACACAAAAATATACATTGTAGCAAAGAAAAAATACATTCCATCTTGGTCCTACAGACTGGCTCGCAGTGGCACCCCTGAAGAGAATAGCAACATTGTCAAGATTCAACAGACCTGGCAGACTACTTTTTAACTATAAAAATTAATATTAAAAAAATCCCAAATTTTCCTCAGAACTTTTTTACTATCCCATCTCATCTGTAATTTACTATGCATTCTTCTTTCACTTTTAATTCAGGCTGCTCAAAGCACCAGCCATCTGATAAAGTATTGGCAAATATGAAGGAACTGCTTCATTTAGTAATGCAATAACTCCATTGCAAGCAACTTTTCTAACCCTAGTAAAATCCGAAGAACCTTTAATAAGGTGCAATGATCTTATTCTTTATAAGGCAACATGCTTAGATGTTGCAGAGCAAGCCTTTTCAGTAATCAGAGCCTTGCTCATGAGCAGCAACTGATTACTTTTAAAAAAAGGAAAAAAAAAACAAGTATTTTCATTAACAGGGGCTACAGTCCAGTAGTTCAGCATCATGAACAACCACTAGCTACCTCCAAATTATAAACAACTAAGTGGTCTGAGTTATTAGCACTGGCCTCCTCAAGAAGCTTGTCTATCAAGTAAGTAGCAGTAATATGACCCCTATCAAGGGGTAGCTTGGTATTGGATGGTTGAATCACTTGGAACTCAAAGTTTAAGTAGACTAGATGATGCTTGGCAAAGGAACAGTATCCAGCTGGAAGACCA
Organism: Protopterus annectens; assembly: GCF_019279795.1. Classification (NCBI taxonomy): domain Eukaryota; kingdom Metazoa; phylum Chordata; order Ceratodontiformes; family Protopteridae; genus Protopterus; species Protopterus annectens. Next base: position 1,592,538,836 of record NC_056737.1, read on the forward strand.
AATCAAGTGAGTGCTTTGAATAAATATGGGCAGCCACAGTAACCACCTGAGTGAAGCTGAAATTCTCTAAAATACTTGAGTTCATAGGAAGATCATTAGACTCTATGACAACTTAGGCATCAAAATCATCGTCAATTAATCATCTTGGCTGTTCACACACAAGACTGATGAGAAGATATAAGGAGTCTTACAGAAAAGCCTCAAGGTAACCTGGATGATAGACCATAACAAATCTACACTTGTATACTGCACTAAGCTATGCTTAAAGGAGTTGGACCTTCCAACACTTACCTGGGAACCATCCAGTGGCAATGCAAAACAAGGGGCTAAACCCCTGGCTATACTACTCTGTTTAAGGATGTAGGATGTGAATAACATAGAAGCTTGGAAGTAAGGACATGACCAGTGAAGTCCAAATTTATTATTCAACTAGGTTTCTATGATACGTTTTACCCTCTGGTGCACCTGGTCACCCTAACACCAACAGCCTTCAAGACCAGGATATGCAAAGACCAATGTCCCTTAATGAAGAGGCAGGAGTTAAAAAAGAAAGAGGCAGGGAATGGGGACAGTCATCTGTTAATCAGGAATGTTTTTATTGTGGAGCAACTGTGAATGGTCCAGCATTTTCTAACAATCACCACATTATATTATAAATAAGTCAAATTTGAAAGAATAGCATGACACCATACAGATGCTTTGTTCATCCATTACTACAAGTTAAAATGCTACCAATGTACTGCAGTCAGTCATCAATTGCCAACACAGAGATGACTGCTAATCAGTGATACTACCATAGGTCCTGAATGGTATGCAAAATCTTTTTGCTACCATTGTGGGAGTAGCAAGACCATTACACCATAAGTTAAGGTCAACATGCTACCAAGAGGAGGGACTTCCAAGATGGCTGCACATTGATTAACAGCTTAATTCTTGCTTTACCAGTGTGAAAACTGGAATTTAGCTGAGAAGGCCAATAGACTTGTGTGTTTCTGTGTACGTTTCAGTAACTGGCTCATAAGTGTACTGCCTGGATGCCAGGAAAAAAGAAATACAGAGGACTTGAAAGAAAATCAGTTACAAAAGATGAAGAAAAACACTGACTGGGAAAGTTCTGTAGCTGTTCAGCAAAAAGCAGTGCAAGCTCCAGACATGCTTCCAGTAACCTACAGGAAAGTATAATACAACTGCACACAGACCTGGTTAAAATAAATTAAACATTGATGGACTATATCAACTCAAAACAACAAAAGGATGGAAAAAATGGAAGAAGCTTTAAACAGAGTTTCAGATGAGGTGATAAAACTGCAAAAATCAGAGGTCAGAATGAAGAAAAGACTGACTGAATATGAGACTGCGCAAGAACAGATGTTTAAAAAAATAATAGAATTAGAGAACAGAGGACATAGGGAAAACCCGAGATTTTCAGCTGTACCAGAGAAACTGGAAGGAACAGACTATTAATTTTATAAAAGCACAAATATACAAGTGAACTGGTATTCCACAGCAAAAAATAAATAAATGGCACCAAAAATGCTATCGAACTGTAACATAAACTTTGAATGCAAGCTAAAGGGTGATATTGCGGTAGGAATGCAATAATCATAATCAAATCCACACATTTTGATACTGTACAGATGTCCATCGTAAAACAAAATGCAGTGATTATAAATTACAACTATTAAGAACAACCATCATTACTGCTATACATTTTTAATGCAGTGTTTTTTACTATGAAACAATGACACCATTGTTGGTACACTTTTACACTCTAGGTAGAAAAGAATGTATTTGTAAATGTTGAAGTGGGTGACCCCCCCCCCCCCAACCATACATTTTACCAAATCATTTACAGTGCAATGTTATGGTCCACCATCCATTCTTTCATACTTCATTTTATGCACACTTATTTAAATGAAGTCAGTGAAAGACAAATTTCAAAACAGTTTGCTAATAAAAAGTTATTAAAAATTTTGTTCAAAATATCTGCAATCAACTTTAGACTGACTAATATTGGTCAAGTCATCCCAAGATCTGAAGCAGTCCAAACACAAGAATGTCTGAGCTTATATAAAATGAAATATGTGATGTATTAAAAAAAAAAAACAGAAGAGTGTTGGAAAAGTAGCTGAGCTTCACAGGTGGAAGGATATTTACTATACGCTACAGACTTTTGTAGTCATTCTGCACAGAGCCGCATCATCAATCCTTTGTTACTGCTTTCTCCAAGTCAGAGTCACAGTGGTAGTGATGGTGGCGGTAGTGGTAAGGAGCAGAAGCTTATTCCAATAAGGTACGAACCAGCCACAGATAGCAGACCAGTCCATCACAGGGTACACTCCAAGAAGGTTAATTCAGCATTACCAGTCCACCTCCCAGCATGTCTTGGCCTGTGAAAGAAAACCAGATGTCCACACAACACAAACACATGCAAAATCCACAAAAGTCTCCCTTCCTTGTAGAGAACAGAACCAGAAAACCCAAGCACTGGTGGCCAAGAATCAAACTGAGAAAACAAGCAGTGTAACCTAATTACTAAACCTCCATGCTGTCCTTTCCTCTGCCCTACAAAAATATGAAATGCTCTTGTCTTATAGAACCTTAACATGAAAGTGTTGCCAGCAGGAATCTAAGAACTCTGCTGGAGTTACAAACTGTTTCTCTTTTGGTAGTAAAGCTCTGATCTGAGTAGTAGGTGTCCCGCTCTAGGCACTTTAAAAGGTGGTACCTGTGGTACAACTTGACAGATTAGTGCATCAGGCATATTGCATCACTAGTGTATACATGCCTAATGACATCCCATATATTAGCCTGTAAAAGAAAACTGAACACATGCACAATCAGAACATATAAACACCATGTAAAAAAAATAAAATAAAAAGCAACCTCCCCACACAGAGAATAAAGGCAGACAGCCTAAGACGTGGGAGCCAAGTAACAAATTAAGGAACAGAGCAGTGTAAGGCACAATCTCTAATCACTAAACCACCATACTGCCCTTGCTTCTGCCCTCCAAAAAATAAGAAATCCCCTCCTCTTTTAGTACCTCAACACAAAAAGTGATGTCAGCAGGAATCCAAGAGCAACTCTTGCTAGAGGTACCACCCATTTCACTTTTGGTTGTAAAGCACTGATCTGAGTAGTAAGTGTATCTCTCTGGGCATCTTAAAAGGTGGCAACCATGGTACTGGCTGATATATTACTGTATGTGGCGTATTTCATCACTAGCATGTCTGCACCTAGTGATATTATTCTAAAATGTTGCTTATACACCTTAGTTTAATCCCCAGCTGTAGAAGTGCTATGCAAGAGAAAAAAGGGCTGACTGTCACTCATACCTCTCAACTTGCATACAGATGTTGAAAACAGAAATGAAGGCCCTTGAATTAGTATAAAATTTGAATACCACATTGTGCATAACTCTTCCCACAGGAATCTGGGATATTTCTCAGGACATGCTTCAAAAACATTGTGACAAAAAATGATGGGGAAAAAATTAAGTACTTTGTCAAGGAGACAGTGTAAAATCCAAATGTAAAATAAAATAATTGTAAAATTGTATTACACAAAGTAATTTGTTTTTCCTTCAAGAAAGAAATAAAAGATGTATGTTCTCTAAATTATTGCTGCCAGTAGTATATAGGTCATGTGGTGTGTTTTTCTGTGTATTAGACAGCTTCAAAAATCACATTTGATGAGGGAGATTCAGAAAATTGTGTGATGGAGTAAATTAAAGCCAGAAAATAGGGACATATTTCCAAAAATCAGCATATCATGTTTAGGAGTAAATCAGGCCTGAAAAATAGAAACATTCTTCCAAAATAAAGACTGAGATCTCTGTTTTCCAGAGGGCCACAGTGTGACTTTATGAGCAAGCTGCACACTTAGCCAAGACAAAATCCTGACATTCATTTTATTATAAAAATAAAGGTTGGTCACGGTTATAGAATTTTTGTTTACTTTCTCATATAGCACAATGAAATTTTACTATTCTTTTCCAAAATCTCATTGGCAGCAATACCCTGTAAAAAGCACGGGTAGTACCACGACGAAGAGCATGAAATACACCTTTATAAAGTAGAACAAATTAAATTATTAACCCAACATGATGTTTAGAATTTGCCGTGCTGAAAATGATATTCTTACAAGCTCTTTATGCAACAAGTCATACTATCACCACTGTGCCCCTGTTTGCAACAGACACATAAGAATCACAAACCAAACACTTTGCTTCGTTTTTGGTGTGGCCTTCACCAAAGCATCATTTTCATGTGGTCCATGAATTTGCATTTCCTCTTATTAGTGTTACTGCTGGATGACATTTTTAGATAAAAGACTTCAGTAAAAGATATGACAGGACTGTTACAGAAGTATAAAATGTTACACGGAGTCTCTGACCCTCTCTGGAAACTGCACAGCGAAGGAGATTTAATGCAATATTTCCTCCCAGTCAATCAAAGCCGTGCTGTTTGATATACGTTTATAAGGCTTTAGTCAGATTTCTTGTGCTAAAAGGTTGATAACTGTGGTCAATAATCTGGCAAGCAAATGCTAATAAATAACACAGCTTTAAACAATATAAATTGAAGCTTATATATAAATTATATGTACTCGTCTTCGATTCTAGTTGATAAATTACTAAATACTGTAGAAAGTTTAAAAATTAAGCAATGGTCTATGGCAAAGGTTATGGTGAGTTCTGGCCACATCTGGCCATTGCACCTGAATATTTGGGCTACACAGTCCTGACCAGACCTTTTCATGGTTAAGTAAACCTCATCATAACCCACACCCCTTCCATAATAGCCTGACACCTGTCAGAATGCTTTCTAAGCAACACTATGGCTGTGTTTCTAGCGTTCATTGGAGTTTATTCAAACTTCAGTCTAGAAAGAATGCACTTCCTTTTGTGTTTTGGTTCACACCATCATGCACCACATGCATAGCTTAGCTATTTAAGGATATATCTCACTGTAGTGCTCAAAATTATTTATTTTAAAGAAACTGTAAGGTGCATTGTAACATTTTACATTAGTTGCATTAATAAAATCTTCCACAAATACATACAATAATTTATATTGTAGTGCGACTTTATAAAGTATGCTCAGTGAGATTATTCATAGCTACTAACCCCCATTTTTCCAAAAGTGGAACAATGCTTCATTGCATCTCAAAATGTGGAGCACCGTATGGCGGTGACATTTTGTTACAGAGGATGCTATCCTTCTGGAACTGTACTTTATGTATGTCAGCACTTAGCAATGTACATAATCTACTCTATACATGTAATCTGATGATACATATATATAATGTGAATAAAGCTAGATGAACAGTTTTCTCACTTAAGTTAGAAATTAATACAGAGGAAGTAGTAGGAACAGCTTTGTGGGCATTATATAAATCCCATCTAGCTAAGACAGATTTATACAACCCATCGGCTACTTTGTTGCTGAAGACTGCAAATCAGGATGATGACTGCTTGCCTTCAGCATATCCTTAAAAATATAAGAGAGGAGGGGGGACTGTCCAGTCAGCATGAGGATATATCATTAGCTCTCCATATAATTTCTGTGGTTATGAGAGATTACTTGCACGCCATATAAAATATTCTCCCATTAAACTTAGTGTTTCCATAAAGAAAATATCCCCTGGAAAAGAACTTCAGGATTAGGAAGAAGAATGTTCCTTAAAATCTTGGGAAAAAGGGAGGACAATTTTAGTTTCCTATGAATTTTTCATTTTCACTTGAAGAGGTAGAAGGCGGAGTTATTTCTTCCTTTCCTCTGGCTTTCTGAGCTTACACAAAAATTTGGGACAACTGTGCAAGTGTTCTCTGCATAGACCGATTTGTACCTATGAAGAGATAAGAGATCTGGGATCACAAGTAGACTGCAACCTTAACTTTGACCACCATGTGTCTACTGTAGTGAGGAAGGCTTTCTATGTAGCACACTTGATTAGCAAAGGAATTGCCTCTAGAATAAAGAAGGCTATAACCCCCTCTCTCTACTCGTCGCTAATCAGCTCCATAATTAAGTATAATGCCCCTTCAGCATGTGCCATACAAAGCACCCGCAGCAATTGGAGAAACCTCAGAGGTTTCTAACTAAAGTCCCTGTCACTACACTTGTGCCTGGCTTACAGAGCAATCTCCAACCCAAACCCAATGAATTTGGTGCATATCTGTAAATCAAGACAGAACTAGAGCTACCCATTCCAGGGACCTAAATATGGCCTGTGACTTGACACTATTCAAAAGGAACCTGGACAAGTAGATGGGGCACTGTAAATTCTTACCAGGGATAGCACCCACAACCTTCCTGGACATGGACATTCATTAATAAATACAATCCTGTGTATTGGCTAGAGTATCTATGGTATTACATTGGGATGAAACGGCCAGGCCTGAAATGACCTCCGGGTCGAGAACCTAGTAACCTCCTATGATGGTTCAATAAAGGTACTAATGCAGGTCCCAAATCTTTATTAGCAAATAAATTATAGTCAGTCTGTTTTAAGACAATAGCCAAATTATATACTTTTACAGAGGACATATCTTGAGAAAACACCGAAAAAGTGTTAGGTACATTCACGGAAATCCATGATCTGCCTCTTGAGGAGTTGGAAGTTTTTTAAAATTTTTTCCTGCTTACTTTTTTCAGTTAGTAGCACACACGTGTGTCTCAAGTGTTCTGTACATATACTAATGATGCTCCAACAAAAGGTAGTGGCGTAAGTTTTTGCTGTTTTAATGCAGCTTTCTATTCAAATTAAAAAGATTGTGTGTTCTAGTCAAAGGCAGTCTTTAGTGTTAAAGTAGTCACATTAAAAGGTGTTACAGAGGTTTTACCCAAGAAAACAAAAATTGATAGCTGCAGCATTCACTGAAAACCATTGATCAGAAATAATCTCAAGGGGACAGCAGCACATGTATAAGTTTTGGGAATCATTTGCTTTGCAGTACTCTTCTCATAATCTGAAGCAGATAAGGTGAAATTTAATTTCTTTGGGTATTTTATAGCTTCCTTTAACTGATTCCACAGCTAATCCCATATAATCCCCTTTCTTTCATGAATATCATTAACTTCCAAATATGGTTTAAGGTATACAAAAGAAATCATTCTATATTGAATGGCATTTATAATTCACTACATTGCATTTCTCATCATGGAAGCATAACTTTATTGAAGGTGATAAGATTTTGAAAGGAAGTAGGTTTGGCATATGTATCAGAGTATACATGTATAAGAGTATGTATAAGAGTTTACTAACACAACCTTCAACATTCCACCCCCAAACCTGCAATTTGAAATTCTCTACCAAAGTCCAATACCAGAAGACAAAGAATAGATATATATACAGAAAATTGAGAAACCTGTTTAATTTCCAAAGAGATGTGGGGAGAAGGAAATGTCATCCAGAGCAACATATCCTGCCACTGCACTGCAGAACGCACCTTTAAAGATCACCTGAAAATGTGCAGGCCATAAATATGTTAAGCAGAGTTTATCAGATCTTTAATCATTAATCGGAGTCAAAATCTACATTAAGCTGATGAATGTTAAAATTACGAGAATTGGGCCATGAAAAATTTACCACCTTTAACTGTATAGTCTTTTGGTTCTTAACTTTAGTTTATGCTTTGCTTGCAGATAAAATGTGCTTCCTCAACTGCAGAAATTCTAAAAGTTAATAGAGTTGTGGATTCACAGTAAAGATTCCAACAGGAGTTATTTTTTCTTTTTGTAATAACAGAGCACTGCAAAATCTGATACAGGAAAAGAATAGTGTAGAAAAAGGATACTGTTTAACTAGATCAGTTTTGACAGAAGCAAAACACTCCATTTTTGTTTGGTCATCAGTATCAGATATAACTCTGCCGAGCTTTCAAACCAAGCTGTCCTGCTTAGATTGAAGATCTTCAACCACTCAACTAAAAAGAAGCAGGCATGTTCTAGTACATTAATAAGTAAAACACATTAAAAATCTATATTAATTTAGATGCTTAACTGCAAATATCTTACGGCAGAATAGCAGAAAACCTCCAGTTACATATATACATAATTCAGAGAAACATTACTAGTACTCTACTAATCTTTCATGCAGATTTATTTTTCTTTACCTTCTTCCTTTGCCTCTGCCAGTTAATTTACTTTGCTTGTGAGCAGTATCTTATTTCCTAACTGCAGCTGGACCATATGAAAGAAAGTCATCATCAACAGCCCCAAAAAAACACACAGACCACAGGAATCATCTGGTTCCGTCGAGCCTGCCAGTGTATTAAAAAAGAAAATCAACAATTCCCCAAACACATTGTCGTAGTATCTGGTTAAACCCTGCCAGGTAATACATGTAACATAAACATATAAAAAAAGTTAATGCCACAGCCCTTTAAAGTTTCATACAGAGTAGGTTGACCCTACCAGCAAAAAAATAAAGTTAGCCCCTACCAGTCAGTGTATTAAAAAAAAAAAATAAACAGTCCCCCAAATACACTGCCCTAGTATCCAGTTCAACCCTGCCAGGTTGTACATGTAATATAAACATATATAAATAAAACACCACAGCCCTTAAAAGTTTCACACAGAGGAGGTTGACCCGGCCAGCAAAAAATAAATTGTCTGGTTGGCCCTGCCTATCAACAGCCCCAAAATGCACATAGACAGACCACATGAATCATCTAAACTGGTGGTTCTGTTGACGGTTCGTTGACCCTGCCAGTCATTGTATTAAAAAAGAACACATTGTCCTAGTATCTGGTTAAACCCTGCCAAGTTATACATGTAACAAACATATTAAAAAAAAGTCAATGCCACGGCCCTTAAAAATTTCACACAGATTTAGTTGACCCTGCCAGCAAAAAATATATGATCTGATTGGCCCTACTTATCAACCACCCCAAATACCACAGGCAGACCCCAGGAATCTTCTGGACTGGTGGTTCGGTTGACTGTTCGTTGACTTAGCCAGTCAGTGTATTAAAAGAAACTCAACAGTCCCCCAAACACATTGCCTAGTATCCTGTTAAACCCTGCCAGGTTATACATGTAACCTAAACATAAATAAAAAAAATTCAACGCCACGGTCCTTAAAAAAGTTTCATACACAGAGGCTGACCTTGCCTGTCAGGAAAAAAATAAATATCAACAGCCCCAAAAAAGGCACAGACCACAGGAATCATCTCTGGACTGGTAACTTACTGCTTTCGCCGATGGTTCGTTGACCCTCCCAGTAAGTGTATTAAGAAAAGAAACTCAACAATACCCCAAACACATTGCCCTGGTATCTTGTTAAACCCTGCCAGGTTAGACATATAACAAACATATGAAAAAAAAATTCAACGCCACAGCCCTTAAAAGTTTCACACAGAGGAGGTTGAAACAGCAAAAAAAATAAATATTTGATTGATCCTGCCTAACAACAGCCCCAAAAAACACACAGGCCACAGGAATCATTTGGACTGGTGGTTCTAATGACGGTCCGTTAACCCTGACAGTGATTTAGAAAAAAAAATCAACAGCCCCCCCCCAAACACATTGCCCTAGTATCTGGTTAAACCCTGCCAGGTTATACATGTAACAAACAAAAAAATATTCAATGTCACGGCCTTAAACGTTTCACACATACAGGGATAGGTTGACCCAGTAAAAAAATGAATATCTGATTGGCTCTGCCTATCAACAGTCCCCAAAAAAAACACACAGACCACAGGAATAATTTCCGGACTGGTTAACTTACTGGTTTTGCTGATGGTTTATTGACTCTGCCAGTAAGTGCATTATAAAAAGAAACTCAACAGTCCCCCAAACACATTGCCCTAGTATCTGGTTAAACCCTGCCAGGTTATACGCATACTAAAAAGACATTGCATTAGTATCTGGTTAAACCCCACCAGGTTATACACATGTTAAAAACTCATTGCCCTAGTATCTGGTTAAACCCTGCCAAGTTATATACATATTAAAAAGGCATTGCCCTAGTATCTGGTTAAACCTTGCCAGGTTACATACATATTAAAAAGGCATTGCCCTAGTATCTGGTTAAACCCTGCCAGGTTATACGCATACTAAAAAGACATTGCATTAGTATCTGGTTAAACCCTGCCAGGTTATACGCATATTAAAAAGTCATTGCCCTAGTATCTGGTTAAACCCTGCCAAGTTATATACATATTAAAAAGCCATTGCCCTAGTATCTGGTTAAACCTTGCCAGGTTACATACATATTAAAAAGGCATTGCCCTAGTATCTGGTTAAAGCCTGCCAGGTTATACGCATATTAAAAAGTCATTGCCCTAGTATCTGGTTAAACCCTGCCAAGTTATATACATATTAAAAAGGCATTGCCCTAGTATCTGGTTAAACTCAGCCAGGTTATACATGTAACAAACATGTATAAAAAAAAGTCAACGCCACGGCCCTTAAAAGTTTCACACGTACAGCAGGTTGACCCAGCAAAAAAAAATAAAGTATCCGGTTAGCTCTGCTTATCAATGGCCCACACAGACAGACTATGGGAATCATCTCTGGTCTGGTAACGTACTGGTTTCACTGATGGTTAGGGTTGCCAGCTGTCTGGTTTTCTGACAAATTGTCCGGTTACAAATTCCATTCAAAACCGGACATGTGAAGTCCGGGTTTTAGGTTTTGCTTTTAAATTTTGCAGCGCTGACACTGATGTCATCACATGCGTGATGACATCAGGTCTCTCAGGGCTACCAGCCTGTCAGAACTGAGCTCAAGGAGCTCACTTCCGGTAGTGCGAGTGGGAAGCAGAAGCCAGCATTTAACTTTTCAAACAGGGAAGGGGAATGCAGCATTTTCAGAATGCAAGCGAGCATCAGCAGTTCGACTTTGGATATTATTTAACTTCGTCAAATGGGGAAGGCATAGCAGAAGCAAGCATTGGGAAAGCATTATTAACAATGAAGGCAGGGTGTGTGTGTGTGTGTGTGTGTGTGTGTGTGTGTGTGTGTGTGTGTGTGTGTGTGTGTGTGTGTGTGTGTGTGGACAAACAAGACCATTATGTTTTAGGTTATGAACTCTCTGAATGGAAAATGAGGTACATGACTTCATAAGTCAATCATTTATACACAAGTATTGTGGACTTTCTTATTTCAACATTATTTAACTTCACAGTACTGTAATGTAGTTCTGTTGCCAAGAAACATAGCTGTCAAAATTAGAAAACCATAATCTTAATAGGTAACGTTAAAATCAGATGCCTTATCATAATCATTCCTTAGGTAGATGCCTTAGGGCACCGATTCTTAAGAATCGGTCAGCTTGTGTTCCATCCATTTAAAACCTTTGGGAGTACAACTGGCACTCAAGTGTTGTACTACCTCTGCAGCAATGCTGTGTACCACATAGCTAGTTGATTACATACACATTTTATTTATATCTGGCTTTCCACTGACTTACCCTTCACTTTTTTTTTTTTTTTTGCTGTTTCCTCTTTGACTAAAAATTGACTCCTTAAGCATACAGTTAGGATGCGTATGCTGAACTTTGATTTCCAACAGCATATATTCCTACAAATAAAATCCAGAACTTTTTACCATGTTAAACTCATTCCCTCATCTGCTTGCTGAACTATTCACTTAATGAAAGTCCTCATCTGTGACATACAAAAGCAATGCTTTTGCTAAAACTATCATGAATCTTTCATTACACTCGATCACTTTCTTTAAAAACCTGGATTTCTGCTGTATTTTTTCCCAGAGGATATGCTCACAGATCCAAATCAATGATAAAGAATCAGCTGCACAAAAATCTCCAAAGACCTCCATTGAACAAGCCAAGGAAATTAATTGGGGAAAGGATTACTAATATTGCAAGAATTCTATCTTCTGTTGTAAAGCATTCATTGCTGCACTTGAGCTCAGAGCCAGTTTGCCTTACACTGGAACAGTTCATTTGCACTCTGGTGGGAGCAGAGAGCTCAATTCAACTCATCCAAGGTGGGAACTTCTGGTCAATAGATTATAGCAAAGGTGTGTAAATTGATGACCCTGCTAGTTTTCTGACCATCCACTAGTTGTTCACATTAAGCATACTGCTCTGTAGCTTTCTATAAAAGGCATAGGTTCATTTTTCAAAAGCTGCAAGACCAATTGTGTCATTATGTATTGTTTTATACTAAACATGTATTTTTAGACCATGCCATACATTTTCAGGTCTGTGTTATTGATGTAAGATATGATTGTTGTTAATACTGTCATTTCTTAGAACATTTTAAACTGTTATCATCCTAAACTTGGGAAAACAATGTGCAATGCTGTTTCGGTGAATGTGAGATTTAAAGGCAGAGTAGTTTTAATGCTAAGTCTGTTTTCATTGTGAGACTGTATTGCTTTATTTAGCAAATGTGTATCAGTGGTTTGTGCTATAAAATTTGAAATAAATGTTTTAAATTAAATCCAAATGTCTGTAATCATTGTAGAAGTAAAGCAGAAGACAGTATGCACAGTGAGAGTTTTGAACAGTGTTTATGGCAACTGGGGAGAAATTGGCTGAAAGCAGGCACCCGGAACAGAAAAAGAGGGCGTTCTCATCAGCTGATGTCATGGTGATGTCACACAATGGGTGGAGCATGGATGGGAGAGGGGTTGCGAATCGGTGGAGTTATGGGTGATGCGAGGGGCATGACCTTAGTCCGGTTTTAGTCATAAAGAAAGCTAGCAACCCTACTGACGATTCATTGACTCTGCCAGTAGTAAGTGCATTAAAAAAAGAAAATCAACAGTCCCCCAAACACATTGTCCTAGTATCTGGTTAACATATTAAAAAAGAAAGGTCTGCCCCCGTCATGGCCCTTAAAAGTTTAACAAGTGGCAAGTAGAATGTGGTTGGCCAGGTCCAGCCTTTCAATAGGCCCCCAAAAAAAACACACACACGACACAGATTCACCACTGCTCTGCTTCTTTTTTCACTCACACTCACTCCTCCCAACTAAACTGCGGGAAGAGAACTCAACAGTACAAGACTCGGTAATCAAAGCCACACCCACAACACGTATACTGTGATATATGACAGACTGCTGATTTCAGGATACAACGCAAAAAAGGAGGGCATGTTTCCTTTTGCTGATATTTAGGCTGGTATAAACTATAGTGACTGTTTTCTACAGTGACTGCAGTCCAAAATTGTTATGACTGAAATGATCCATCATAGTACTGGTAACTATTCAAAATACTTTTGCAGAATGTCCTGCATAACAACGAACACTTCAACTAAAAAAGTCAATAATTCATGCATTTCTTTTACCTAATTTAAAAAAGCAGCACGCTGACAAACATACTAGAAAAAAAAGACTTTCTGGCTTCCAAACACCCCAATATCATGCACAGCATCATGCCGTACCTCTTCAGCATTATGCTCATTAGTGGTACGATCCATTATACTACTTGTAAGCATAAGTTTAAAGCCGTGATTTATATTTCTTTCATATGTACATGCCAAAACTATATATTTTCAAATAAATAATATACAGTTCCACTAAAACCAGAATTTCAAAGTTCCTAAAAAAAAAAAATGGCAGGGACAGTAACTACTGTGCAGTCAGAAGAGTATGGGCAGTACAGATTTTGGTTGCCCCAGACTTCCAGAAAAGGGCGGTATGTGTGTGTGTTCACTGTTGCTGTATTTGCAAAATCCCAACGCAGCAGTTTTGCTCCATTGTTGTGACTTTCAGTATGCAGAGCTTCCGCCATGACTGTATTGCAACCAGCAACTGTTTGTAATTCTGCTTTACAGAATTTGTACTTGTCTGTCTTTCCCATTTTTTGTATGGTTATGATTTTATATTTACTATGAGTAAATACATGAATATTTTATATTTACTATGAGTAATTTTGTATTTTGAATGGATGATGTGGTACGTGACTGTAGAATGTTATTGGGTGTTTAATTGCATTTTAGCTATTGCCAATTAAAGATTAGAATAAAATGATACTCATTCCAAGAACTTAAACTACCTAATGTAGCTAATACTGTGAAAAGTAATTGAAAAACAGCACTGAAGATTACATAAACTGAGAGTGTTGTAGTAACTATACAGACACCATTCTAACCAAGGAGGTTCAGAGATTCACCTAAAATCACTATGCTATTTCTGTGTTACTATTTAGAGCACATTCACTATGTCACATTAATCAGATCTGTTACACTGCAGTTCTTATAACAAAGTAATGGAACAGTTCTGTGATATTGATTAAACATTAAAACAGAGTAAGGACCTAAAACAGCCCAAGGCATAGTAACTTCTTAACTAAAAGGTATGCATGATGGTATATTTGCATATTGAAACTCTGGCTGCACCTTGTCAATCATGCAGGCCACGCCCATTCTTGCACGAAACGAAGAATGGGTTTCTAATCCTTAATATAACCATATAAAGTTTAATCTGATGTTGTTAAACTTCATCCCATTCATCATCAATGGGCTGTCGGTTCTGTCTTTGGAACTGAGCTGGCCTTATACCAAGCTCTTTCCAGCCAAAAACTCTCGAGCCAAGCTTTTACCTATAATGCCCTTCTCCTTGTTACTCCAGATCTCATTTGCTGTGTAGCCAAAAAGCCTCGTCCAAGCCTGCTCTCAGCTAAGATGAACTTTTTTCATATTTTACTAGAGTTTTGGTAGTACTTATATTTCGTCTTCCCTTTGTCTAGCTTTCGCTGTTGCTAGTCTTTCCCTTTTACATTCAGCCTTCTTCCCTATTTACCATTCGGTAACTTTAGTACCATTGCTGGTACGGCCTTTCTCACTGCCCTTGTGGTAATCCTTATATACCATTGCTTTTATTCCTCCCTTTTCTTACTTATTCTAACAAAAAAATATATATATATATATATCTATAGGTCTACCTGATAACACCGACACACCAAAACACCGGCAATGAAATAACCGAAAAAAAAAGTTCAAAAACACGAAACTTCACATGCTCGACAAACAAAAATCCCAACAATCAACAAAACAAATATCTTTCCCAAAAAACACACACACAACACAAGCATACCAAAAACCTTACAAACCTACACTAACCTTACATACACAACTATCTATGCACTAACCTTAACCCAAACCCTAACCCTAAGGTCCTTCACTATCGCACACTTACCTTACCTGCACCCTAACCCTAACTCACTTAACCCGCCCCTAAACCTAAACTCCGTCACTATTGCACTCTTACCTGACCTGCACCCTACCCTAACGTCCATCACTATCACACACTTACCTTACCCACACCCTGACCCTAATGTCTGTCCCTATCGCACACTTACATTAACGTGTTGGTGTTCTCAGCATCGGGCTTCTCAACTGTCGGCCTTCTCCATTGTCGATCTTTCAGAGTCAGTGTTCTCATTGTCAGTGTTCTGCAATTTCGGCGTTTTCAGGTAGACCTATATATATATATATATATATATATATATATATATATATATATATATAGAGAGAGAGAGAGAGAGAGAGTCTTTCTCTTTGCTGTTTAGTATGCCTGAGAAGAAGGGAACATCATGCTTCAAACATTGCCTGAAATGTTCTAGGAAAATTGCAAATTGTGACCTACATGATGATTGAGTGTGCTGTTTGGGAGTGCCTCATCTCTCAGTACAACCATTGTGCTCTCCAAGGATTTAGTAACCATACCATAAATTAACGAACGAAAAAATAAATTAATTATGAAGGGCCTCCTTAAGTCACCCTTTTCAGAGGCTCTTTCTGTGTCGGAGGGTTCACCCCCTCCAAAAAAAGAGGAAAAAGAGACCCCATTCTGTGCCTGCTTCACTGCCTGATGTGTTGGATAAGCCACCTAAGCCTAAGATGCCAAAATTGTCATTGGAGCCAAAGCCAGTCTCTTCAACAATGGCCTCAGTTCTGCCTACTGTTCCTTCTTTCTGGATGCCTATTTTGGTGCCAGTAATCCCTACAGCACCATCCATGTCCACACTGGCAATTGTCACACCCTCTTTGGTGCCGAGTGCTGTCTCAGCACTGAGCTTGTCTTCAGTACCGGTGACTTTGACTACATTCATTACTGAGCCACCAATGATCACTACCACCCCCCTTTTGGCACCGACTATTGTCTCGGCACCGAGCCTCCCTTCGGTACCCATGACTACCATGGATGCGTCACTCCCTGTCTCCAAACTCGAGACAGTGGTGCCATTGGACTACACAGCACGGAACAAATACACCCTGTCAGTGGATCCCTTTCTGGGCATATATATAGCCCCTTCCTTGAACAGCCAGAGTCCCCATCAGGGATATCCACTAGATCCACCAGGAGCCTTTCTGAATTTGATGTGGTGTGCCTTGTGGAACAGTTGCTCACAGCCAGGGGAATTCCTATGCCTACTAAGACCCAACCACATGCCGGACTTGGGACCATTCCTCCACGGACTGCATCCTACTCTCCTACTTTGACCTCTTTGCAGGTTTCAAAGCCTTCGATTCTGACTACCCTTTTGGTACCCACATCCTCAGTGCCACTAGTGGAGCTCACAGTGGTCCTGTAACTGACCCTTTGGCTTGTTTGGAACCAGGTCTTCCTCAGGCTTGTGATTGGGTGGCAGGCTCTTTGGTGCTGAGTATGGTCCCAAGTGTATATATGGTTCTGTCCTCAGTGCCAGGGCCCCTGCCAGCACAGATCCCTCTTGAAACTCCTCTCTTGGGGGGTGGGCTCAGCAGAGCAGAGTGTAACCTCAGTTCCGAGGGTGTCTTGCTCAGTTCTGGGCTCCCATCCCTCTTCAGGCGGGCCTGCCTTCTGGGTGATGGAGAGGGCACGTGCTTCCAGAAGCAAACCGCCGGCATCAGAAACCCCAAACGTCTCCTCCCCATGAGCTGCAGCTGTCACAAGCTTCCACTTTGGGCCAGTGAGCACGAGACCTGGAGGATACCCTACTGCAGGGTGCCCCTTCTTCCAAGTCCTCCTCAGAAGTTCCCACTGAGGAGGTGCCATGGAAGAAGTGTGCAAGAGGAAGCACGTAGACACCCTTGAGGAGTCTCTTATAGAGGATATGGATTATGATGAAGGGGAAGGGTCCCCACAGTCACCCCCTGAAGATGTCTCTTTTGGAGACATCCTTGAAGTGTTGAAACAGAGGGGTGACTGGAAGCCCAAAAATCCTTCCTCCAAGGAATCTGTTTTCCTGCAGGCCTTTCATGCTCATCCATCTACCTCTTGGGTGACCCCTCCTGCAGATGAGCTAGTCCAGCTCATGGTGCAGTGGGCCTGGAAGAATCTGGACTCTGTTGAGCCAATCCCATGGAGACCAGATAAAATTCTATAGCCCCCTGCGGAGAGCCCACATTGGTCTAAAGGTTTACCAGTAGATGCTGTGGTGGTGGCAGTGGCCACAAAGAAACAGCTCACCGAAGAGAGGAAGACTGTTCACCTGCCTAACAGGGAGTCTTGGGCAGTAGACAGATTAGGGAAGTGAGTCTTTACTTCACTGACCTTTGCCATATGGTCCTTGAACTATCTGGCACATTTTACAAAGCTCTAAAGAGCCTTGATCTCTGAACTCTGGAACTCAATCAAGACAGGTGTCTGACGAGGTGAGTGACAAAGTTGCCTCACAGCTCGCAACCCTGGAATCGATATCAAACTTGTCCATGAGATTAATATCCCATGCAACCAAAGGGGCAACAAGAGCTGTGGGTTCAGGTGTAGTTATGAGACATCATGCCTGAATGTGCCTGTGTGATTTTGTGGACCATTTTAAGTCTTCCTTCCTGAATGCTCCAGTCAAAGTGTCTGCCCTATTCGTACCAAAAGGGAAGAACACTCTAGCCAGGTGTGAGAAGGATGGTAAAACCCTGTCTGCCATAGGTGTATGCTTTTCCACCCTTCAACGTTCCTTCTCTAGGAATCAGAGGAGTGAAAAGTTGTGGCACAAGAAGTCTCAGGGTCCTTTTCATGACACCCATGGAGAGTTTACTCCCAGAGACAGAGGGGGGTAACTCTTCTGGAAGATGACCCAACCAAGGCAGAGGGGGCCCACATAACCAGGGACCCAGAGACTAGTTCTCTGGGCAGTCCTATCAGCACTCCTGAAGAGTGGCCAGATTGCTTTCCTCTGGAAGCAGTTGGGGATGTTTCTGCACCATGCTGCCTGGTAATCAATAACCACCAATTCTTGGGTGCAGAAGATAATAACCAGAGGTTAACACATCCCATTCTATTCTTACCCAAAGCCACCAAGCCAAATTCCCAATGTTCCACCCAGTCAAAGGGAAGAAGCAGCCCTAGAGATAAAAAGGATGTGTCAGAAAAGAGTCATCCAAGCAGTCCCTCCAGACCAGTACAGATCCAGATTTTACTCGAGATTCTTTTTGGTTCCAAAACAGACAGCGGACTGGAGACCTATTTTGGATCTCAGCAATTTAAACAAGTTCATCACAAAAATGAAATTCCACATGGTCACGGTTCAGTCCATTCTCCCTTTTTGGGGAAAGGTGATTGGATGTGCTCAATGGACCTTCAGGATGTGTATTGCCACATCAAAATGGACAAGGGCTCCAGAAGGCTACTTTGCTTCTGGCTGGGAACCAATCACTACCAATTCCATGCTCTGCCCTTTGGACTCTCTACAGTTCCAGTGTGTTCACCAAATACATGGCAGTAGTGACAGCTCACTTGAGACTGCAAGGATTCCAGGTGTTTCCATATTTAGACAATTGGCTCCTCACAGCCCCCACCAAGCATCTGCTGGCAACGGCCCTAAAATACGGCGAACCTTCTGGGAATATCCATAAATTGGGAGAAATCCAACCTGATGCCGACCCAATCCATAGAGTTCATAGGAGCAGTATTCAACACCCACTGCTGTTTGATCTCTCTTCCGGAGCACAGATTACAAAGACTAAGGCTCCAACTCTGGGTGATACTCTGTCAAAACAAAGTGGCAGCACGAAAGACATCCTCTTAGGTTCTATGGCAGCTTCTATACCAATGGTACTGCTTGCAAAACTTCACATGAGACTCCTTCAATGGCTTCTTCTATCTCAGTGGTACCTAAATCAGCATCCTTTGTCCTTCCAGATATGAATAACAAATTGTTGCAAACAAGACCTAACGTGGTGGATGAAGCCAGAGACAGAACTGTGGAGCCGCCCCTTTCATTCTCCTCAGCCAAGAGCCACTGTGACCATGGATGCTTCCCCGATAGGGTGGGGGGGTCATTGTTGAGGAATGACAGTCCAAGGCACGTGGTCAACAATGGAGACCAATCTGCATATCAGTGACCTAAAACTGAGGGCAGTGCTTCTAGCATTGCAAGCATTCCAGTCTGTCCTTCCCTCCAGGGCAATTGCCATTCAATCAGACAACATGTCAGTAGTCTGGTGTATCAACAAACAAGGAGGAACCAAGTCTTACCCCTTATGTCGAGAAGCCATGAGGATTTGGCAATGGGTGATAGCTTCCAACCACTTTCTGATAGCAATGCATATTCCCGGGGATGCCAACGTGATTATGGACAAAATCAGCAAATGTATTCTCTTGCCTCATGAGTGGTCCCACAATCCGTCCATAGCGGCAAAAATTTTCAACTGTTGAGGCCAGCCTTACTGCAACCTATTCACCTCCCCATCCAACCACAAATGCAGCAACTACTTTGCCCTAATCTCCCCACAGAGGGAGTCCCTGAGGGACACTCTAATCCACGATTGGCCCATGAGACTTCTGTATGCTCAGTCCCCAATTCCTCTGATTCCCCAATTCTTAAAGAAAGCTCTTTGGTTGAAAAGCAAAATGACCCTCATAGACCCCTACTGGCTTTGACAATTATGGTTCCCCTTTCTTCGGCCTCACCTATTATGTTGACCATGGACCTTGAATCCAATTCCAGATCTGATTTCTCACCCCCAAGGGTTGAGCCTACCGAAGTTAACCAGTCTGAAGCTGACAGCTTGGTGTCTCCACTTCCACTGATAGCCAGGCAGAACATTCTTTCCTCTCCTGTATGTGATATTATTCTGGCCTCTTACAAACCATCTGCCAGGATACTTTATTTGAATAAATGGAAGAGATTTTCGATTTGGTCTAAAGAGAGACATTTAGATCCATACACAGCCCCAGTTATGGCAATACTGGAGTACTTGTCAAATTAGCTTCCACTGTATGAGTCCACCTAGCTGCCATTTCAAACTTTCATAATGGTTTTGGAAATTCTACCTTGATCTCACATCATCTGTGTAAAACCTTTCTGAAAGGATTCTCTCACATTAGACCCCCAATCAGACAACCTAACCATGCAACCTTACACTAATCCTACAATCTTTGACGCAACCTCCCTTTGAACCTGCAGCAGCTTATGACATCAAATTTCTATCATGGAAATGTCTTTTTCTGGTAGCCATCACATCAGCTAGGCGAATTTCAGAACTCCACGCTCTATGCATACAATGTCCCTATTTGATTTTCCACAAGAACAGAGTATCACCCCATTCAAATCCTTCCTTTCTCCCTAAAGTGATTTCAGACTTTTCCATTAATCAGACTATTGATCTACCAGTTTTTTTCCCGAATTTTTCAAATAAAGGAGAATACTGTCTGCTATCGTTAGACGTACATAGACAGTTGAGATTCTATCTGGATAGGACAAATCCATTCTGCATATCTGACCAGCTATTTGTTTCTTTTTCTGGTGCTAAGATGGGAAAGTCAGTTTCTAAGGTAACCCTTTCTAAATGGATCAGAGACTGTATACTCTTCATCTACCGTCATGAGAAAGAACCTATTCCACAGAAAGTCAAAGCTCACTCCACTAGATCTATAGCTACTTCTGTGGCCTTTCATTCAAGAGCTTCTTTAGATGATATATGTGCAGCAGCTACATGGGCTACTGCTCATACCTTTATCACTCATTACAAATTGGATCTGGTCTTCAGTGGAAGAGCTTCATTTGGCTCAATGGTGTTCAGAAATATTCTTCCATAGGGCCACGCAAGTGACACGAGGTAGCTGGGGACTGTCCCATTGGTGATAAATGGGATGAAGATTAACAACATCAGATAAATAAGTTATCTCTTACCATAATGTTCCATCTGTGTTGTTGATCTTCATGCATTCATCACATCCTACCCTCCTTCCCCCTCCTAAGGCTCCTGGGGGGTGCTTGGGGTCCAAGTCCTGAAAAAGGGTACTTGCACAGAAACTGCCTCTGCTTTACTGATAATGGGCAAACTCGATCTGAGATAACAGGGAGAAGGGCATTGTGGGTAAAAGCTTAGTGTGAGAGTTTTTGGCTGGCGCGAGCTTAGTATAAGGCCAGCTTGGTTCCGAGGACAGAACCGACAACCCATCGGTGTTGAATGGATGAAGATCAACAACACAGATGGAACGTTACGGTAAGACATAACTTCTTTTTTTGCACTATGACATGTGCAACGTAGGTGTTGAGCTGTAGAACTCTGGTTTAAAAAAGACAAATTATGTTATTGTAACTAGTGTTATCAAATAACTAACATTTGAAATGTTTTTGTATATAATTAGTAAGTTGGAATAAATTCAAACAGAACAGTATAATCTCAGCCTCTAGTCCCCCAGACACAGAACAGGCAAATACATTTGCTAAGGGCTTTACACCAGGAAGCTTACATTGTGATTAGAATGTTTTGTTTGCTTACAGTATTCATTCTTAAAAAATACTAAATTGGATTTCTACTTAAAAATCTTAACTGAATGTATGGTAAACTCTTTTCTTGTGGAAAAAGGAATTTTTATAAGGCAAAATGAGATACAGTTGAGCGGTATGTTGCAGAGTGAGCTGTACCCAAGAAAAACATCTTCACTCTATGTTATCATTAAGCATCTAACTTCAAAGATGTTTCATTTAGGTATGGCCAGATAAGGATGCAGACTGTTTTATGTATTTCGAGCTACAGTAAGTGTTCATAAACTGGGAACAGAGGTATCAAGCTCTTACTGATCGGCAGTATGACTTTGCATTTATGCAATTTTGTGCTTTTTTGAAAAACAAAATATCGCTAGTGCATTGTCTTTTGGCTTTGCAAATCACAATCAAACTTGGAAAGTAGGCCCACTCTTTAAGAAAGTGCCCCTTTTCGTTTCATTCTGTAGTTTTCACACTTAAGTGGCTTAATGTTCCAAATGACTTTGACAGGTTTTACTGAGTATTTTATTGCTTCTTTTCTTTTTACTTCTTTTTGTAAAATTGATCTCTGTCTGCTGGTCTTTTGATGGTGATTATGAGACAGCATCATGGAGGGAGTGGGGATGGGGGCAGAAACTTCCTGGTACCTCTTCTTCTTCTTTCGGCTGCTCCCATCAGGGGTTGCCACAGCAGATCAACTGTTTCCATTTCTTCCTGCCCTCTGCATCTTGCTCTGTCACACCAACCACCTGCATGTCCTCTCTCACCACATCCATAAACCTTATCTTAGACCTTCCTCTTTTCTTGTTACCTGGCAGCTTCATCCTTAGCATCTTTTTCACAATATACTCTACATCCCTCCTCAGCACATGTCTAAACCAATGTAATCTTGCCTCTCTGGCCTTGTCTCCAAACCTTCCAACCTGGTCTGACCCTCTAATATACTTATCCCTAATCCTGTCCTCCTCGTCACACCCAATGCAAATCTTAACATCTTCAACTCTGCCATGTCAAGCTCTGACTCCTGCCTTTTTGTCAATGCCACTGTCTCCAACCCATATAACATAGCGGGTCTTACTACCCTCTTGTAGACCTTCCCTTTCACTGTTACTGGTACTCGTCTGTCACAAATCACTCCTGACACTCTTCTCCACCCACTCCATCCTGCCTGTACTCTCTTCTTCACCTCTCTTCCACACTCACCATTACTCTGAACTGTTGATTAACTTCCTGGTACCAAAACTGCTATTTTCTGGTGGGGTAAACTTTTGCAGTAAAGTTAGAACAACAGGTTTGGTCAGTGGTCTCAGAAAGTAAAGTAGTTATAGTTCAGGGCAGCAGTATTACACAAATAGTGCGGATAATATAAGCAAGGCTTGCAAAGATATGTGTGTGTATGTATATATTACTTGCTGTCTGGGCTTTGCAACTGTGGATATTTATTGATTGATTGATTGCTGTCTGGATTCGCCAATTGTGCAGGGCCTATTTACAGTGGAAGACCCCCTGAGGAGTTTTCTGTTATGTATTGTAATTAAGAGCAATGACCTTCAAGTGGCTTGGGGTGGAGAGGAGATGCTTTGGTGGGTAGGGGACATTTCTCTTTAGACATATGGAATAATTGTTCATTAAGTGAATGCTGTCTATAACAGAGCATGTTTTGCTAATAAGTATGAAACTTCTAATAAAAAGTGTAAAGCATTGCTTGTATCCCAGGTCAAAAATTTTGATAAACTTTACTGAAAATTAAAGAAAATTATTATTTATAAAATCAGTTACAAATGTCTTTCCAGTTCTGTTAGACTAGGTAAATGCTTATCATTTTGTTGAGATTTCAAGGTTATTGTTATAACATTTGTAACTGGTGAAATAATGTCTGTTAGAGCTGTCCTACTTTTCAGATGACAGGATATATCTGAAGAAATTGGCTTTGTACCCTCTGATAGTTGAATAGTAGACACTTTCTGAAGGCAACACTTTTCCGTTGAAACACTGTCCTGTTCTGTTACAGAAATGTAGTTTTCTTCATTCATGACCTCTGTTGGTATTATCCATGTCTCTTTTGGGTCTGGATTGGTAAGATAGTATTTTAAGGATATAACCTTGGAAAAGATATTCTGTACTAGTATTTGTTGCTAAATGTCTTATCCTGTAGTATCTTTTGTACTAATAACTTTGATTCTTAATTTAGTTCACTTTATAACTGGATGTCCCTTTGGTTATACATGGTGGTTGAAGATTCTTTTGTAGTGTGAGGAAGATTGTTCTCTCTATCCACAAAAGGAATTAATTCTGCTAGGCTGGTTCCAGTAGCGAACAAAGAACAAGCAAGGTTTCTTTCTGTTTTTGCATTTTCTTCACCGTTTGCACTGTTTCATCATGATCATTATTTTGAGAATGCTGGGGTCTTAAAATAATACATTTAAAGCTGAGTTGGCTTGCTAGCACTTGAAATCCGGCACTTAGTGAACTGAAGCCTATTAACAATCGCAATCTTGTAGGGAGTTCCAGACCACACAGTAGTTGTTTTTAATTTCAGATCACCTTCAACACTCCTGGTCAAAGATAAGTAGTGTTTCATAAACTTTGAATAGTAGTTTAATATGATAGGTATTGTTAGTTGTTAGTACTTGATATGTCTAGGGTGATTTATTTCCTCTGCCCTGTCACCATCACAGTAGCTGAGCAAATCCATCCATCCACAACCCCTTTTTCCCATTGTTGCACAAGGGGTCAGGGTGTCAGTTTAATAGTGATAGCCACCTAGAGCCAGGATTTACATCACCGGGTGTCTAGCCGTGCTGCGGTAGTTTTTTTACACCGCGCACACACCTATGGCCAGTTTTGAGTGTCCAGTCCACCTACTGCATGTCTTTGGAATGTGGAAGGAAATTGGAACACCCAGGGGAAACCCAGATGAGCACAGAGAGGAATTGTAAATTTTGCACAGAAGGCACCCCAGTCAAGAATTGAACCAGGGAACTTCTTGCAGTGAGGCAACAATGCAATCTGCTGAGAAAATATCTCCATACAATTTAATCTCAATAATGTACTTTTAAAAGTCTAAATTTGAAGATATTTTTATCATTTGCTTCAACAGTAAACCTTTAATAAGTGAAATCTCTAATGAAGATTACTAATTTTCTTAGGCCCCTTGTGCATAATGGTATGCAGCTCCACACAAAACAATAAGTTATGGCTAACATTGTTAATAACCCTTTACAGATATTTCAGTCAATAATTTGTTCAGAATTCCATCATAGTATGACTTGTCTTTTTATGAAAGACAGTTAGCTGGCAAAGATTTAGTTATGTATGAATTGAGTAAATTGTATTGATAAATACATGGTTATGTATACACTGAGTAAACTTTATAAAACAGTATGGGTCCGGACAGCTTGCTTGATTTTCTTCTGCATATTGTCTTGTATTTTAGTTGTCTCATTGGTTGAGTTGCCTTATTGCATCTACAGTTGTCACAAACAGGAAGGGAGGTAGACACTGTTTAATGCAAAATGATAGCACAGTAAATTTGAACTCGGTTATTATGAAATGTTGAATAATATATTGTGGACAGCAAGTATAGCAAACTGACAGATACTGTCCAGCTTGGGGTTCTAGAAAGGAGCTTCAAACTAACTAGGTCATATGACTTGTAAGAGATCATAAGTGTTGCTTTTTTTCCCCCTTAATTGTTCAACTTCCCTGCAGCTATTTATCATTTGCCACCTCGTTCATTACCCTCCCTTATGCTCTACCCAACCCATGTCAAGAGATACGGAGTAGACTGAAAATACTTATGCCAGAGAGTGGGTATGCTGCAACCCTCCCCCAGCCTTGCAAACTCTGCTATAGCAGCTTTCTCAGTAATGTACTTGGTACATGAAGTGGCTTTACTTATTTATTTTTATTTTACATTTGTTTACTGGGATAGTCCATCTGGGTGTGAGCCCATTTTCAGAGGAGGTCTGGGAAGAAAAGCTCCACAAACTAATATTTACATATGCATTAGTAAAAAAGTAATAAGTAAACATGTTCGTTTATGTAGCAAGACAAGTACAGTTGTACATTAATATCAAAAATAGCAAGTAAACAAGTACATTTATATAGTAAAATAAATGCCAGTATGCATTAACATTGGAGGCATCACATGAGTTTCACAGTATTGCATGGTTAGTTATGTTAGTCTGGTTAGAAGGGAAGAGACATGCAGGGGAGGGATTAGCCAGGGCTAATGCAGGAGCAGATCCAGTTGTTATGTAGGTGGTCTTTTAGCTCCTTCTTGAAATGGGTTGGATTTGTAATGTTTAGAATGTGTTGGGGAACTGAGTTCCACGTTTTGGAAATATGGTGGGAACAGAGGGAATCCCTTGCCTTGTAGTAATACTAATGTTGTCTTGTATGTATGTTGTTTTGTATCCTTGCTACCTTGGTTCCTGGGGGCAGGGGTGAAAAGGCTGTTTCTAATAGCATACATTTTCTCAAATTAATTTAATTCTTCTGATTTGATTTTTTTTTTGGCAACTCCCTTCTGAGAAGTACATTATGTTCTCTCATGGTACTCCCATTCTCAGGGCTTCCCTCCTTATACACTGCAGCTGTCTATACATGTTGTAATATTTAAGTCACTTTCTTTTGTAAAATCTTAGGATTGGTAGCAATTCTTGTTGTTTTATTTTTTTTTTAAGAAGAGTGTCTGACAAATGGAATAATAAATCTAGTTAACTTACTTTTTTCAGGATGCAAGGGTTGCTGCCAAAAGTCACTCTTGGCAGTTGGCGAGGAAAATGTGATGGCTCCACTGAGCTTTGCCATTAACAGGTTTGTCTTACCTGTTGGCACCATGGGTACACAACAAATGTTTGGGATGCATAAAATGTGTAGAGATGTTGCCACCTACTTTCCTTTGTAGAGCCTCTCTAACTTCAGTTGTATGATGGAAGTGCAAGACCCATAACTTTATGTTTTGCATCCTTGAACACAAAACTCAGGATAAAACGTGATTATAGCAAGTGTTGAAACACTCTGTAATACTATTAAAACTTTTGCCAAAGGGTCTCCTCCATTTTGCATACCCTCAGTGTGGAAGCCATGCTTCCACATCCCTGCTTATTCATATATATTAATTCTCTGATTGCTGTACCTCATTTTGTGGGAAGACTTTGAGATCTGTTCACAATTACAGGCCTGATATCACTGCTCATAGGTTCATAGGTAGGTACTAGGCTATCGGCCCTAGGGCCTATATAAGCCTAGCCAAATGGTACCCTGGCTTTCACTACCCAAGAAAATTATTTTCCTGTGCCCCTGTTGAGCAGAGCCACCGAAGTGATCCCCGGGGTGAATTTCCTATCTCCCATCCAGTCATCAAGATTTTTCTTGAAGAGTGCTAATGAGGAACTTTGTTTGATATAGATAGGTAGTTTGTTCCAGAGTATGGGAAGTCTCTGGGACAGGAATCTATCCCTCCAGGATGTTCTGTTTATTGTAGTGACAAGGTTTAGATCCCTAGAGCGTGTAGCTCGGAGGGATTGAAATTTCTTTAAGTGGAGTATGTCCAACAGCTCTGGGTTTGATATAGCTTTGTATGTTAGCCAGAGATCGCCTCTGAGTAGGTGATATGCGATGGAGTATAGCTGGAGTTTTTTGAGACGGTCTGCATAGGGCATCTGTTTAAGGCCGGTAATTCTCTTTGTGAGGTATTTCTGCAGCCTTTCCAGTTGTTGTAGATGTCTTGTGAGGTGCATACCAAAAGGGGCGTTGTACTCTATAATAGGTCTAATGAGTGACGAGTAGAGGGGAACAGTGACCTCTTTTTTTCCTGGATGAGAAACCTTTTCTGATGAGGTGTGCCACGTAGAAGGATTTCCTGACTACTGTGGCAATGTGATTATCAAAGGAGAGACTACTGTCCACCTGTGTGCCAAGGTCTCTAATCACACTTACCATCTATGTGGTAATTCATGGGTACTGAGATTTTATCAAAAGGGATGACAATGCACTTTTTGGCATTTAGCGTGAGGCCATGGCTTTGACACCAGGCATCTGTGTCAGTGAGGCCCTTTTGTAGGATGTCTACATCGTTAGGAGTTTTGATTATGGCTCCTAGTTTGCAGCCATCTGCACACTTTGTTAGCCAAAGACCTTCTGTGTTAGCCTGTACTTCAGAGAAGTAGATACCAAACAGGAGAGGACCCAGGACTGAACCCTGTGGTACTCCACATGTCGCTAGTCTGAAGTTGGATTTAGAGTCTGCTACTTTCACAGTGTGGGTTCTGTCAGTGAGCCAGTTGGCAACCCATCTTGTGACATGGGGATTTATACCAAGTTTAGTGAGTTTATCTATAATTCCAGAGTGGGGGATGGTGTTGAAAGCCTTGGGGAGATCTAGATAGGTTGTGTGAACCACCTTACCCTCATCTGCGGCTTTGGTGACCGCTTCAAAGAAGTCTATCAGGTTTAGGAGACATGATCTGCCTTTTACAAACCCGAACTGGGTAGGGTCCAGAGTTTGGAGATTACCAATGTCATTGTTTATAAGTTCCATGATGATACGTTCCATAGCCTTGCAGATCAGGCTCGTCAGGCTAATGGTGCAGTAATTCCCAGAGTCCGTGGTGGCTCCCCCTTTGGAGTGGGATAACTGTTGCTGTGCGTCATTCAGTGGACACAAAGCCTGAGGTGAGGCTATGATTGAACGTGGTGCTTAGGTAGGGTGCCAGTTCATTCTATAGTCCATGTAGAACGCAGACTGGGATGTTGTCAGGTCCCATGGATGCTGTGTTCTTGGCTTTGGAGAGTGTGTTTTTTACCTGTGCAGCCGTGATTACAGGAACTTTGCATTCTTCCGGTATATAGATGGTCTTTTAGGGGGTGAGAGAGGGATAAAGTTAGCACTGAACCTATCTGCCATGATGTTGGCAATATCAGTTGGTTCTGTATGTTTAGTGCCATTGTGCTGTAACTCAGAGCAGAACTGCGTGCTGCCACTGAGATTTTTGGCATAGCTATAGAATGCTTTGTGGTTGTCTTTAGAATCAGTGACAAATTTGTTTTCGTAACTAGCTTTGAAGGATTTTATGAGGGACCTCAGCTTCTTACTGAGGCTGACCAAGGAGTTCCTCCAATCATGGGATTTTTCTCTTTTTTGCAACAGTTTCTTTCTTCTGTTCTAAAGTTTATTTATGGCAGGGGAACACCAGATTGGCTTCCTTTTTTTGGAGGATAGCATCTTGGTTCTGTTAGGGATTACACGATCCATGCACTTGTGTAAGTGCTTATAGAGTGCATTTGTATAGGATTCAGCAGTTGTACCTCTATTGTCTGTCAGCATGGGTGTCATGAAGTTTGCCACTTCTGTCTTAAGAAGCATGAAGTTGGCTTTGGAGAAATGTTTTATGGTGGTTTCCCTAATGGGGGGTGGGGGTAAGATGTGGATGTCTAGGGTGATTAGCTTGTGGTTGGATCTGACCAACGAGGAATTGACCTCTGGTGTGGAATACTGGTTGCCCATGTTGGTAATGATCAGGTCTAGGATATTGCTGCCCCTGGTGGGGGTGTGGATAAATTGATCCAAGGCGTTGGAATTTATGAATTCCAGAAAACGTTGAGCACAAGAGTTGGTACATGAGTAGTTTTCCCAGTTAATGGTGGGATAGTGGAAATCACCCATTATTAGGGTGTTAGGTTGTACTCTAATATTTTCCAGTGTATCAAGAAATGCGGAGTGGGATTCCTGGGGCATGGTGGGGGATCTGTAGCAACCTATAATTTGGATTGTGGTCTTGCCCAGAGTTAGTTGCACTTGGATAATCTTGGATGCATTATGCTGAGCAACTAGCCTGGAGGTGTGGAAATCCTTAATGAATATGGACACGCCTCCTCCTTTAGTGTTTCGGTCCAGGTTAGGTGGCCGAAAGGTGTGGTATGAATTATAGCTTGGTAATGCAGGGGTGCTCTCTGGATCCTTGAACCAGGTCTCTGTCACTGCACAGATGTTGATGTTCTCCATTTTAAGGAGTGCCTCGGGTGAGTGCATTTTGAGGTTTAGACTTCTAGCATTGAGTAGCATTACCCTCAGATTTTGCTTGCTTGTACCTGTTACGCTGGTGAATTTGTCATTTGAACCTTGCCTAAGAAAGGCACTGTAGGGGTGGCAAGAGCCTTAGCCAGTATCCGGAATCCCGAATCCCAAGGGCAACAGGTGCAGGCCATCTCTGGCAAAGCATCGTGGTTTGTCAATCATGTCATCCCAGGCAGACAGATACTGGATTCCCCTTAGAATGACACCAGAAGCTTAGCCAATTGTTGAAGTCAATCATTTTGTCCTTGTACTGTGGTATCATTCTGGGTGATGGCAGGATTATACTCAGGGCTAGGGTGATACCTGCCTGGGCTACAAGATCATTCAGCTCCTCCATGTCTCTTTTCATGTAGTCTAGGGAGGTACATCTCAGGTCATTCACACCAACATTGACAATAACAGAGTCATATTTGTACTTGTTGTGGAGTGACCTGAGCGCGTGCGTTA
Source organism: Protopterus annectens (assembly GCF_019279795.1). Classification (NCBI taxonomy): domain Eukaryota; kingdom Metazoa; phylum Chordata; order Ceratodontiformes; family Protopteridae; genus Protopterus; species Protopterus annectens. The sequence goes on from NC_056737.1 coordinate 1,592,568,988, forward strand.
TGTGGTGGATCCTGGCACCCAACAGGTAGCTGACAGTAACTTTCTCCTTGTTTAGCCTGGTGAGTGGAACATCAGTGTGTCTGACTATAGAGTCACCTATGGCTAGAGTGCTGTGTACATCATTATGCTATATGGGCTATGGTTGAATGGCACACTGAGTTTGTGGGCTATGTGTCATTTGGGTGGTGTTGCGAGGTGGAAGTTGCTTGCATTTCTGCTTTGGAGGTCCCTGTTGTTTGGGTAGATTTTTATTGAAAGCTTCCGTGAATGTAGGTGTGTGTTTTGTGTTTCTATTTGTGTGTTTTGGTGGTGTAGGTTTTGAGGGACTATGTGATGAGTGTGGTGTGGTGCAAGTGTTTACCTTCTCCTCTTGACTGTCTAGTCCAGTCTTGGGTGAAGAGAGCTTTGCTTCCAGTTTGGTTATATAAGTGCATCTCTCACAGGTTGTAGTGTTTGGTGGTAGGATGAGAGGGTTGTCTGTGTACATGAGGCAATTGCTGCCTTGCCTCAATATGCCCAGATTCATCAGGTAGACAGGAGAAAACACCGGGAGCTGACCCTTAGGCATGCCTGGATAGGTGCTTATTTATTAAGTACTAAAAACTGTTTTCCTCTAGACAGGTGAGGAAAGTTGAGTGCTGTAGTAATTTGTAGCTTATTTAGTGTTTACAGTGAGTTCTGAACAAGTGCTGAGCTCATGAAAAAGATTTGAGTGCTGAAACTAAAAACCTGGCTAGTTCTAAGAAACAAAATTAAGCTAGAAGGCTTCCCTCCAACACAGAAAGGCTTGGGGGCTCAGAAGCTTACAAACAGTCCTGGATACAGCAAATCTGTATCTGGACTAGAAGACTTACAGTTAAAGGCAGGAAACAAGCTTAGGATTTTTTTTTTTGCAAAGTGGAAAGGGGAAAGGAGGAGCAGAATCTAAGTGGGTTGGCCTTCTCAAATGTTCTCCCTGGATTAGGTAGAATGAGGTAATGACACTAGACTGGGAGGAGTGTCCCAGATCAAATTTACAGTAGGGGTGGGCAACTGCAAAGCCACCAAGTATAAGAACAGGATACCAATAGGGAGGGATTGTGGGAAACAAAAATCAGAATAAACAAACCCAACCAGATGCTTAATAATTCTAGAAAATTTCTAGTTAATACCTTACACACAGTGAAACTAGCTAGAAAAGTATGCAGCAGACAATAAAGTGCTATAAATAACTCGTAAAAATAAGCAAAAAAACAGGATATTTAATGTTATATATCACTGATCAGTTTGCTCAGTGCCCTTCCTCCCATTAGCTCAGTGTGAAATGGCAGAAACACTCACAAGTTAACTTCTTAAGTAACAAAGTTGAAACCTGAAACAACTTTAAAAAAAGCTGGAATGAACCAATGAGGTGCTTAAGCCAAGCTGTAGTCCAGGTATCCCCAATCAGCCAATGACCATAAACACTTCACTCTCACTGGAATGCTATACTGGCTTTGGCTAAAGTAAGATGGCCTGGAACATGTGCTCAGACACAGCCTCTACCAACAAACAACTAGGCCCAAAACACAAGCCTGAATAAGGACAATGCTACAACTACTCACACTACTTAGGTAGAAAAAACTGCAGAAATGTTTAAACAGATAAAGGAGCAAGGAGACTCTACTTGTGTATACTGCCCTTGGTATACATTTTATGTGGGTTTGCATTCACTTTAATGGTGGTTTCTCACTGGCTTCATTTTAAGCATGTCATGCCCTTCTTGTAGCGCACAAATATTTCAATCTGTCTTGTCTGCCAAACAGTAGACTGATTTGAATAAGCTGGCTGCAAATCATATGAATTTGGAAAATGTTTTCTGGTATACATATGCAGTATAGTCCTTTTTTTTTTTTTTGCAGCCATGGCTGCTCTTCAGAATATTATTAGGGTAGGTTGTTATTTTCTCTCTGGTAAAAGTATGGTGTGTCAGTCTTTTTTACTCATCACACAAGCATCAGCGCCTGTATCAATTTTAAAGTTCACTGTGTGACCCCTGTGAAACTGTACACACTTCCTCATGGCCACCCCAAGAAAAATACATGCCTTGCTCCACTTTGGTCAGTAACCTCACTCACTGATTTACTATTCTGTGTGTAGCTTTTGTCGTTCATTCATTTGCCTTTCATTGCCATGTTGATTTTTTTTTTTTTTTTTAAGGTGTGCATGTAAAACTGTGTGTATTCTCACCCTGAAAGGTAACTTATGTAACCTCCTAGGACTGCATGTATGTTAACTAGTGGTGAGGTTGGCCATCAGCTGCAGTTATCAGGATATTGCAGGTGCCTACCACAAGTGCCATCACAAATGGATTAATCTCATTTCTCAATAAGTCATAATGTCCTGAATTCTCAGAGTCCTGATGGCAGTTTCTGCTTTTCACCTGGCCTTTGCATTTATTGATAAAACACACGTACCTGCTTGTATTATTATTATTATTCGCATTTAGGGCATAGACGTCTGTAAGTCTGCATCAGAGTGCACTTTATTCTGTTCCTTGCCAAATGTGACTAATTTGAAAATGTTCTATAACTCGGCCCTCATAATAAAGATTGGGTAACTGACTTGTGCATCTGTCTCATTTTTATTAAGCTCTGTTGTTCTTATCCTCATAGAATACTTCTTCTAATCGATACATTTGTTTGTATTCACTGCCTAGGAGTTTAGTTTTGGGTTACATTTTTACACTTTCACCAAGCTTTGGCTTTACCAAAATACTGTATTTTTTTTTCTTTGACACTGCTTCTGTTGTCCCTTCATCAGATCTCTTGTCATAATAAGCAGTAGTTGAGATTATTACTTAACAGCAACACAGTTTACAGACAGCAGCTGCTTCACAAACCAAGTTCATCTCCTTTAACCAGTTATTTTAGGAACCATTTGTTGTGTAAAGGAAAGCATGTCAGAGAGGGTCAAATCTTTCATGGGTGGAAAGGGTAGAACTAGATCCCCATGAAAGAATCTGTAAGAGACTGAGTACAGAGAAAGGGCACCCATTCTATACTGATAAGTGTGATTTTTGTCACCACTGAAAGTTTTAGTTATGATTTTTTTTATGTATGTATTTTGTATCTGTGCTTTGACCAGATAAGCTCACTGCTTATTTATTTATTTATTTTTTGCTTATTTTCCAGGACAGCCCAGGAGCACTTTCTGGCTGTTATTTGCTCAGAGTCTTTCAGCAGGCAAGGGAAGGTGGAAGGAATCAAACCATATATGCTTAGCATTGGAAGCAGTTTATTAACGGCTCAGAGCTTTACTCTGCACCAGCTCTACTAAGCTCTGTGGTCTCTCAAGCTGAATGATAGGCTTATACAGATACATGCAAAAAGGGGCATTATATTTAATAAATGGGCCTGATGAGATACAAATAAAATAATTGAGATTTCTTTAATTTAGAGGCAGTGCCTTTGGAAATGTAATGAGCCAGCTAAAAGTGAAGGTCAAAAGATAAGTAATTATCAACAAGAGTGTCTAGATCCTTTATAACAGGGTCTGATTTGAAAGAGTGTGTCACCTATATGCTACATGCAGATATTTTTACCAGAATAACTATGCATTTTTTTTTTTTCACATTTAATTTAAGACTGTTGTCTTTGCACCAGTTGTTAGCATGGTATAACTCGTGTTGAACAGTTTTGAGTCAGTGGAAGATTGATTAACAGTCAGTTTATACTCATCTACAAACCTGGATAACCACAGGCTAAAATTTTTGGCCTGTAGGTTTGAGAAATAGGTACCAAATAGGAAAGGACCCAATAATGAGCCCTGTAGTGTACCACTGGTAACTTTTTTTGCTTTTAGAATTGTCATTTATGATTCCGACTACATGGGTTCTGTCATACAAATGATTATAAATCCTTATGATGCACAGTAGATAGCTATTCAGATTTACAAGCCTGCCAGTATTACCTGCATGAGGAATAGTGTCACTGGACCTTTGCCATGTCCTTGTAACTGCTATCCACTGCTTCAGTGACCCCCCCTTTTCTTAAAGAAATTAACGAGGTTAAACAAGAAGAACATTCAGTTGGCAAAGCTGAACTGATGAGGATCCAAAGTTTAAGCAATTTTCTATGTCTGTATTTTATGAGGTCTGAGATATGTTCCTAGCTTTACATGTGCAGTTACTGAGACTAATAGTTTATAGATACTAGGGTCCATGATTGTCTTATTCATTTGTAACAACATTACGGTGTTTCCAGGCTTCAGGCATGAAGCCAGTTTTAAAAGCTTAGTTTTAAAAGGTTAAGAAGGGGATTGGCCATACTTGTACTGATAACCGATATAGTTTTTTGTCTGAGGTACATTGTATAACTTTATCAGACTTTTTAGGGACAGGGGCTTGACAGTCAGGCATACTACAGATGTTAAAAAATGACATCTGTAATGCTGGTAAAACTGGAAGAACAACTGCAGCCTGAGGAAAGTCCAAATGCAACAAACCATAATATTTCTGGAAGACTGGGATTTCATTGTGTTCCCACTGTGTTTCCTCTTATGGGAAATCTGAAGACACACTTTTCTCAGAATTAGAATCTTCAACTTGAGAAGAATTTACTGAAGAAAAACATTCCCAGTCAATATCCCACTCATCTTGACTGTAAATCAGTGTCAGAATGTGATAGGAATCTTTCTTTTTATAACTGAAGTCTACGGAGAAACATGATTTAATACATTAAAAGCAGAAACTAATCTCTTGGCAAATCCAGCCAGTCTTCCCTTTCCATAGTTAATGTCGACACTCCTGTTTCTTTAACTTCTTACTTACTTTTATTGGAGACCTCCCCTGGAAAGAGACTGCCCTATGTCAGGAGCATTTATCTGGAAATTGGGCACCTTAGCCCCGCTATGCAATAAGACTTCATCCACTCCTTCCGTTCAGACTGACAGGAGTGGTTCTATCTTGCTAGGTATGAACAACCCTACAGCTACAGGGGACTACACTAAAGAGACCAAGAGACAATGAAGAGTGATCTGAGGAGCAAGGTCTGTCCAAAGCAAAGTAATCTGTAAGAATCTGAGGCCAGGAGAGAACTGGCTTAATACCCAAAAAGTCCTGAAAAATTTTCTTCTTGTAGACAGGAGAAGGAAGAAGCAAGGAGAGCGATGTTTGATTGTTTGATGGTTAAGCCGAGAATAGAGCTTGAAATATAGATAGTGGATTCTGGTTGAATTGGTAAACCTTCTGACAGAAAACTAACTTAAAGCAACAGTCCCTAAAAAAGTACAATATTCTGCCCCACACATATTTGTTCTAACATATTGATGTAGAATAGTTACAGCAAAATAGATGTTTATACATTTTTTTCTCACAAGCATTTCTCAAATAAAAAATCCCTTTTCAATACATGGCAGTCCATAACAAAAATGTTTCCTAGTGTAAAATACATTTGAAAGAAAAAAAAAAAACAAAATTTTCCTCAGAATAGTGATGTAGTGGTAGGCTTTCCTCAGGAGGTATGTATTTGCTCAGCCTTGAAGGAATGCTATTGGACCTTCAATTCCAAGAAGCATGCAGAAGGAGCTCTGAAACTTTTGTTTGCTAAACCACTGCTTTAATGTGACTGCTGTCGAGCTCCAGAGTAGTTATTGTGCATGAAAGCTGCCATGAAGCTTTGTAAATTGGCTGATGGTCATATCCTTGACAGAATATAACCTATACACAGCTTAGGCTACTACAGCAGTGGCCTAAATGTTAAAAATCTGGTACTCCTTATTATCTTAACACTCAATTGATTATGCACAGTTGCATAATTGTAATCTGTCCCTTGTTGATTTCAACATAAGGATTGCACAGGAAAACAGCTGCAGACTTTAATGGTTGTGACTTTGGTCATGCGCAGTGTCTACTAAAGTCTATGGATGCATCCCAGCACATGTGCCAATGCCAGAGGGTACAAAATTTGTTCAGTAGTTTGATAATGTCAGCATGGGAAAACCAAATTTTGTTTAGGCTTTCATTTAAACACAGACAAGAGATATTTCCAGTGCTAGAGGGGCAATGTTTCATGGAGTTGGTTAAACCACATGCTGTTTTGCAAAACATATCCTAAAACAAAACAAAAAAAATAACTCTTGAATGTTCTGTTTAACAAAGCCCATGCTTTGTGGCTTTAATGGGAGAAGTTCATTAACACTGCCTTTCATTAAGTAATTAAGTCCGTAGATGGATTGCATTGAATAAGGAAAAAAAATCTGTGGGGGCAGATTTTTAGACTTTGGCAAAGCAAAACAAAATAAACCGGCCATCAAAAGGTATTTAATTACTTTCTCCAGTCCAGTCCAAGTCATTCATATCTCCACATGAGTGTTTGGTCAGCTCTTAAACTTGGGCAGAACATGGAGATAATATAGAAGGGCAGATGAAATGCTACATTGTCCACTCCAGAGAGCTTGTGAAGAAAGGCTTAAGGTCCTGTCCATTTTCAAGTTCATCTAGATCAGTGGATAAGAAACAGAAATTTTACCCCAAGAACCTCTGAAACTATAAACCTTGAAGAGGCACAAATGAGATTATAATGCTCAGTTCTGAAAATCTTTTTTTTTTTTGTCCCCCACCTCCAGATATTGCCTAATAACTCCACTTACAACATCCAGTCAGCCCATTCATTTTTTTTGGGGGGGGGGGGGTGCAGGAACCAGGCATTTCAAGGTTAGGCAAAAGTACTTCAGCCCATGTGTTCCTGCCCAGGAATCCTGACTGACCCACAATTTCCCATTGAGGGTCTGGAAGTAAGGAGTGAGGCAGCTTGTTGGTCATAGCAGGTAGCCTATGCTCTCCGTCTAGGAGCAACTCCTCCTTCCTCTTCAGCAACTCCTTCCAGCTCTGCCAGTGCTGTCTCTGAGAAAAGTGTGCTTCCAGATGGCAAATTCCCCTCGACTACCTGGTGTGAATGCATAATAACAACACAGGTTTGGCAGGCTTGAAATCCACTAGATGCAACCTATTGCTCCCACTGGATAGTACCCTTGTGGAAAGTCAGAACTACCTTCTCCTCCCCAAGATAATCGCCGCTCCCATCCTTTCTGGCAGTCTCCTTCATGTGCCTGAACTACTGCTTGAACTTGCATCACCTGCTCTGTAGTCTGGGCTTTATCCTTACACTTTATAAACTGACTTATTTTGAAAATCTTAATGATAAAAATTGGAAAAAGGGACACGATTCGGAAGAATGGCACTTTTTCACAGATGAGCTGGTCTTTGAATGGAACAGCCTTTGATAAAAGTAGTAGCAATTAAAAATATTCATGGGACAGGTATGTAACCTTTTTATTTCAGAACCATCAACACAGCATAAATAATACAATTCATTACATTTGACAATACAATCTAGTGTGTATAACTATAAATCAGTGAGAGGAAATTGCACTGTTAACCATGTGAAGTTAAGTAACAGTTTGCATGCACACTGTATCCCTCTTAAAGTAACAGTTTAAAAATCCAAGTACAAAACTGTTCAAAGCAGTATTGCTCAGTTTGTTGTAATTCTGTCTATACTATGCATATTTGAAGGTTCATTAAATTAAACAAAATCCAGTAACTTTCAACATTTTACACTTGATCCTGCCCTTGTAGGACAGGGCGCTATAGAATGTTACTACCTGGAACTAAATGTAATGTTGCCAAAACTTTGGGACAAGTAGGAAATTTCATGGAAGAAAAAAGTAGTAGATTAATGATACGTAGCTTACTGTAGTGTATTGTAGTATGTATACTTTTATAAGTTCATAAGTAAGTAGTAGGCTAGTCCCCTTTGCAGGCCATTTTAAGCCTAACCCAGTTCCCTTTTTGTGGTCAAATGACCTTATCCCATTTAGTTACAGATTGACTTTACCAATCCCATGGTTGGTTACCCCTAATGAGAATAACTGTAATCAAACTATAGATAATCTGAAGAGACCCATGAATGGGATAAAGCATTTAGGAACTGCCTGTGTCTATTAATAGTACAGAAGCAGTCCTGAGGTAATTTTTCTGTTTCCCATCCATAGATCTGTGTTGCATTTGAATATGAGCAGGGATAAACTTTTTTTTATGTTGTTGAGGAGTCTGTTCCAGAGAAGCAATATCCTCTGTGAGATATACCTGTCCTTCCAAACCATTCTTTTGATGTTACAGAAGCGTTTTTGATTTGCTAGATAGAGTATTTCTGATGCCATTAGACAAACTGGTGTGCACTAAATCCACCAGTAATGGGTCAGAGGATGCCTTGTATGCCTGACACAGGTCACCTCTTAGCAGTCTGTAGGATACCAGGTATAGTGAGTGGACTTTGAGCTTTTTAGTGAGACACTTAGGTTGCTACATGTGTCTGGAGAGATACATGCCAAATGGGGCATTATACTCAATGATTAACTGAGTAAAGGGGATAGTGAGGGCTTACTAAAGGGGGGGGGGGTGGCATCCCTGGATCTAGACACAGTCACTCTGTTTGTAAGCTGTGCAGTATAGAAGGATTTTCTTACACCTATGGACACATGCTGGTCAAAAGTTAGGCCACTGTCTACATAAGTTCCCGAATCCCGAACAACCTTTTCATCCTTTTTAGAGTTTGCTGCTGCTGCTGTATGTCACTGCTCTGGAGATCTGTGACAGCCATTAACTGTAAGCAGAGTAGTTCACTATATGGAAGCACCATGACATAATGATCAATCCTTTAAATAATCTGGTGTACATACTTACCAGTGAAGGAATTTTTTTGTTTTTGTGTATGAGTTGTTACCAAAATCACTGCAAAATTAATAAAAAAAAAAAATATGAAATAACTCATTTGAGTTATGTGTACATATTTTGGTTGGATTGTGCACGTCTCACTGCCAGCTGATAGAAAAGAAGATTACTCCATATCCATTTTCTAATGGAATGTACACTTTCATATTTTAGTGATGTCCTTGCTCTGCCAATCTTCAAGCAAGAGGAGCTCCAGCTGTCTCCTGGGAATGAAGCAAAACTGCCATCTTTTCAATATATTCTGTGTGCACCCACTTCACCTGCAGTCAAACTACATGAAGAGACACTTACATATCTTAATCAAGGTAAGGGCAGACCTTTTTACCTCAAACCCCCAGAGGTGGAACAGCTGTATAAATTACTGTAGCATTTATTAATTTTACCGTTCTTGACCAGATAAGTGGACTGGTCCTAGGATGCTTTTCAGCCACAACCCAGGCCAAGGAGACAAGATATATTTTATTTTTTATTTCATTTTTCCTTTGCTGACTGGATTTGTCCCGCAAGGCTTGTGGTCTCTTTTCAGGGGAGACCTAAACTGGTAATTATACTATTAGTGGCAATTTGGCCAGTGCTTTGGAAACTTCCCCTACTCTTTTTGATAGGTGCTGTGGGATCTTTTATATCCACCTGTACTACCACCAAATCAAGCAGATGGGACTTCGTTTAACATCTCATCCCATAAAGTAGACAAAAAAGTACAGTAAGCATAGTATACATTAGACAAATACAGTATGTAATACAGTGTTGGTACTTTAGAAGAGAAGGCACACCTCACTATAAGTACAGTATTTACTTTACATAGGACAATGTCCAGTATTTGTAAACAAAATAACACATATGGTCACAATAATATAACATTTACAGGTAATAATTAAACACGTTGGCAGCATTTCAGAAGCAAACTGAATGGAAAGACACAAGTGCTTGCAGTATATGTAGCATGATGTTATCAGCTTGTATCTTTTTTAGATTTGCATTTGCTTTCTTTGGTGAGCTGTGTTTTGAAACACTTAAGGTTGTGTATTGATCTGTACTGATTTTTGGGTAGTGCATTCCTGGATGATGGTATAATTTTTAAAAAAGGCACATTTTTTTGAGGTAAGCTTGAATGGGGGTCTTACTAACTGCAACATTTCACTTGATGTAAGTGAACGGGCATTGTGTCAGAACCTCACCATTTTTTGTCTCTGTTTCTTGACACAGGCTGATTTGGTTCTGGATTGTGCTTTAATTTCCAAACCTAACCTGAATGGAAAGTGTGCTATTCATTGTATGACTTACTGTAGTGTCTCCTTGTTGATAGATCATTAAATGGCTTATTTGAAGCAGAGAATAAAAATTAAATCTAGTTTTTATGGACTGCTTTTTCACAGTCATGGTGGGAGAGAGTTGCATACCACATAAGCTGTCAGACTAGTGAATCAAGGTAAATTATACTGGTTGTGAAGGTTACAGCATTTTCTTTTTTATTACTTTCTGGATGTTCTTCCTGTTTCACTGTTGCAGTCATTACATTTGGGTAATTTGCTGGCAGGTTGCCCTCAGTCGGGCTGAATTTCAAAGTCTTGGGTCCTGCATCGGTTGCTGTCTTCTCTTCCATGACATCAGGTCATCAGAGGTATAAAACATGCAGCCAACGCCATTTTCTTTAGTTTTTCTTGCCGCACGGTGCCCGAAGCAGAAGCATTTTGCAAGTGCCGGTCGGCCAACTACTGAAATATTCGAGTTTGAGTTTCAGATCCGAAGTCTTCACTAAAGCTAAGTACCCCGTTGGGGAAACTATTTTCTTGCTTTTTACTGATGTCAGAAAAAGTTAATAATTGTATTACTTGTGGGAAGCAAATACCTCGTAAGGATTTCCATTTATACTGTATTCCTTGCCTAGGCCCTGATCACAATGTGCCTGGCTGTCGGTTTTGTGCTAGATTTAACCAACGCACTATTAAGCGTTGGTATATTTTTGCATCAAAGTATTTTGGAAACAGATTTAACTACTGAGAAATGTCGTTGGATAGTAATCTGACTACCGGAGTACATAGAAAACACAAAGAAAAGGACAGAGAAAGGCAGTCGAGATCCAAAACCGATGGCGAAGCTTCTCCTAAGCCAGTCGCCGGTTCGCCGGTACTCAGTGAGGCGCTTTCGCAGCCACTGATACCCGCTACCTTCGGGTTGCAGCCCTCTACAGACACCCATGTGGAGTCTGGTATGCCGCAAGATACTCAAGGTTTTGGACCGACTGATGTATCTCTCTCAGATGGGTCCAGAGCCGCTGAGCAGGCACCGGCTACTGAGTGTGTATTCAGACCTCAGCATTTGTATATCAAACCGACGACAGCTGCAAAACCAAAGAAAAAAGCAACTTCTAAAACTAAAAAAAACGATGCATGAGCCACGTACACAGGCCTCTATGCCTGAAAAACAGATGATCAAAATGGCTGATGACCTTATTACCTTGATCAGAGATACCCATCCCCCTCCAGATAAGAGGCCTGGGCAAGACACTGATTATGAATCTTCAGATCAGATTTCTATTTCTTCTGATTCCTCTTCTGATCAGGAATTATCTATACCTCCCTATGAGGATTCTGATGCTGAGGAGTCTATTCCATCTGCATCTCCTCCTGAGGATTATTCATTTGGAGAAACCTTGCATACATTGAGGGAGCATTTTCACTGGAAAAGTCAAGACTTCTCAGAATCCAAAAAGAGGCTCAGGGATTTCCTTCTACTCCCTCAGCACAAGCCTTTAGCCATTCCCCCTGTTTTAGACATTGTGGATGATGTGTTTTCGGAGTCAAGCTTGACCCCTGACTCCTTACCTCTGGCTTCCAGTAAGTCTGACAGATATTACAGGCTCCCTGACTCACATACATTTTTATTTAGAAACCCTGCTGCTGATCCTGAAACTATTTCATAGGGTACAAAGGGAGTTAAGGCCTCAACAGCAACAAATCCTACCCCCTCTGACAGAGATTCTAGGGCACTAGACAGATGGGGAAAAAAGGTTTATACATCTGCAACCTTGGCAATCAGGGCCTTAAACTATCAATTTCATATGCTTAAGTACCAACAACATGTTATGGGATTGCTGAAACAGAAAATTATGTTGATTTCAGAATGTGCAGAAAATAAAGAATTGCAGGAATTATTGCATGCAGCTGAACAAGTTGGAAAGCATATTTTGCAACGTGGTTTCGATTCCTTAGAGGCCTCCTGCAGGGCCACAGTTACTGGATCTGTAATTAGGAGGCATGCCTGGTTAAAGGAATAAACTGTGCCTGATCATGTTAAAGCTAAATTGCTAGATGCACCATTACAGCATGATTCTCTGTTTGGTATTAAGGCAGAAGAGGTTTTAAAGAAAATGGAAGACAAAGCTAAGTCTATGCAAACTGTTAAATACTTCTTACAAGTGCAGCCACCAAGATTCAGTAGACACTGGCCTGCATGGTCCTTTCCTGTGTCAGACAGAGCTCAAAGGGGGAAATCCAGACGCCCTAAAGGTTCCAGATACCAGGTGCAAGATTCATACAGGTCAAAGCAATGGGGCATTTCCACCTCCAAATCTGGAAGAGATAAAGCGCAAACCTACAGAAAGCAATCCCAATGACTTCCCTCTGCCTACACCAAGCACTTATCTTTTGGCAGCACTCAGGGGGAAAATTAGCACTTTTTGCTCAAAATTGGCAGTTAATAACCCCAGGACAAGTGGGTACTAAACATCATATCACAGGGATACAGATTCCATTTCCACACTCTGCCAATGACAAATGGTTGGCCAGATCTGCCAAAAAAATTAATGGGCAGAGGCACAGAAACAGGTTACGTCCCTCATGGATATGGGGGCCATTCAGACAGTACCAGAACAGGAAAAAGGACAAGGGTTTTACTCAAGACTGTTCTTGGTACCCAGAAAGGACAAGGCCTGGTGGCCAGTACTGGATTTATCGATTTTGAACACATGCCTGGACATTCCAAAGTTCAAAATGCTGACTTTGCAGCAGCTTCTGCCCATCCTGGGCAAGAATGGTTGGCTGGTGACTTTAGACCTAAAAGAGGCATACCTGCATGTTGCAATAAGACAATCGTGCAGAAGATACCTCAGATTGAAGGCTCGCTTAATGCATTACCAATTCTCTGCACTGCCCTTTGGCTTATCTACTGCACCCAGGGTCTTTACAAAGTGCCTGGCACCAGTAATTGCATTTTGCAGACAAAATATATCCTTATTTGGATGACTGTCTCATTCAAGTAGAGAACAAGGACACTCTTCTTCGGCACCTGGCATTTGTGAAAAGGCTTCTAACAGGCCTAGGGTACACAATAAACGAAAAAAAATCACAATTGGTACCCTCTCAAAAGATAACATTCCTGGGTGCAAGCTTGGTTACAACTGCCCAGATGGCTTACCTCATGCCAGACAAGCAAACGCAACTGACTGCTTACTTCAAACTGATGGCAACAAAAACCCAGTCTTCTGCAAGACAAATTCTGCAGGCTCTGGGCTTCGTGGCATCCTCCATCCTACTAATTCCATATGCAAGACTGCATATGAGGAAACTTCAATGGTACCTAAAAAGTTTATGGAGTCAACATTCACACAGTCTGGAAACAATGATTCCTCTCATTCCCTGCCTGCAACAGGAGTTTCTATGGTGAGCAAAGGCATGTCACCAAAACATGGGACGGCCCTTCACTCTAACCCCTGCTAGCCAAACCTTAACAACAGACGCATCAGATTATGCCTGGGGGGCCCACATGGCAGGAAGACGCATTCAGGGCTTATGGACACCAAAACAAATACATCTACATATCAATCAGAAAGAGATGCTAGCTGTTCAAAATGGCCTAACAGCCTTCAAGGACTTACTTCATCCAGGACAACTACTGATAAAGCCGGACAACACCACAGTCATATGGTATATAAACAAGCAAGGGGGCACACACTCATACCCCCTTTGCAGATTAGCCATGACACTGTGGTACACAACATTGACCTACCAAATGCATCTTCAAGCTCAATTCCTGCCAGGAAAACAAAACACTCTGGCAGATGATTTAAGCAGAAACCTTATGGATCCTCATGAGTGGAAACTAAATCCACAAGTATTCAGCATGATAACAGAGAAATGAGGGAGCCCAGACATAGATCTATTTGCCTCTCCTCAAAATTATCAATTGAAAAGATTCTGCACAAGGACTTATCACAGACAAGCATGGAAAGTGGACGCCCTATCCTTCAGTTGGAAAAACCTATCAGTTTACGCCTTTCCTCCTCTGCCTCTTCTACCCAAGGTCCTCCTAAAAGTCAGACAAGAGAAGCCAAAGATGATATTAATTGCCCTGGACTGGCCCCGCCAATACTGGTACCCAATCCTAAGGAACTTGTCTCAGTACCCAGCTTGGACGTTGCCTCAAAGATCACAACTACTGTCCCAGCAAAACAATCAGATCCTGCTCAATCAACTACGGACTCTGAACCTGGCAGCATGGCTAATCATGTAGTCATACAAACAACACCTCTCACTAAAGCTGTGATGGATGTCATTTTGGAAGCAAGAAGGCCTAGTACTAGAAAATCTTATGCTGACAAATGGAAGAGATTCTGTGCTTGGAATCAAACACAAGGAACTGATACAGCAGTACAAAATATTCCTCAGATATTACAACACTTAACTGAGATGCTTGACAAAGGCCTATCCTTCTCATCAATCAAATTCCATGCCTCTGCCATTTCAGCTCATTACAATACAGAGCCACCAATCTTTTCTCATCCTTTACTAAAGCAGTATCTTAGAGGAGCCAAAAATTTAAGGCCTCCTAGAAGATCACCATTACCTACATGGGACCTCAGTTATGTGTTGGAAAAGCTCACACTGCCTCCATTTGAACCAGCTGCTACCGCTGATCTAAAGTTTTTATCATGGAAAACAGCTCTGCTACTAGCAATTACTTCAACAAGAAGAGTTGCAGAGCTACAGGCCCTCATGGCTGTAGAGCCTTTTCTCATATTTTACCCAGACAGGGTGTATCTGGGGACAAATCCTACTTTTATGCCTAAGGTGGTTTCCAGTGTGGCTCTTAACCAAACAATTCATCTGCCAACTTTTTATCCAAATCCGCAGAACAAGGGGGAGAGAATTCTGCATTCCTTGGATGTACACAGACAGCTAAGATTCTACTTGAGCAGGACTAAAGCTCTAAGAAAAACTGACCAATTACTAGTGTCATATGCTGCAGGAACAGAAGGAAAGGCTATTTCAAAGCAGACAATTTCAAAGTGGATAAGCCACTGCATCCATTTCTGCTACTTACACCATGGTAAACCTGTGCCCAAGGGCATTAGGTCTCATTCCACCAGAGCTGCAGCTACTTCAGCAGCCTTTCTCAGAGGAGTACCAACCAAAGACATTCTAGCGGCTGCTACTTGGAGTTCTGTTCACAACTTTACAAAGCATTACCATTTGCCTCTCTACTCTAAGTCCAGGGCAGGCTTTGCCACTGCAGTGCTGCAGGGCCTTATAGCTGCACCTAATGCTGTTTAGCTCCAGCCTCCCAACTATAGCTTTGGGATTCTACCCAAATGTAATGACTGCAATCGTGAAACACGAAGAACATAGTACAGTTGTGTACACTTACCATAAATGTAGATGTTCGAGTGTATTCACTGTTGCAGTCCAGGTTACCCTCCTGCCATCTCCCTGTCATTCTGAAGTTTATCTTTCCTTCTCTATCTTCTACAACCTATGTGGTGTATTTGCCTGTAGATGAAGGTAAAGTTTATATTGATGCATGTATATATATATATATATATATATATATATATATATATATATATATAATTTTGCTACCTTTTTGGGGGCACCTGACATCGGGGTCAAGAAAAACTAAAGAAAATGGCGTCGGCTGCATGTTTTATACCCCTGCCGACCTGACGTCATGGAAGAGAAGACAGCAACTGACGCAGGACCTAAGACTTTGGAATTCCGGCCAACTGAGGGCAACCTGCCAGCAGATTACCCAAATGTAATGACTGCAACAGTGAATACACTCAGACATCTACATTTATGGTAAGTGTACACAACTGTACTGTTTAGAGGAACTGTTATATCAGTGTCAATATACCAGCTGTGTAGATAAACTGTTCGTGATGATCAGGTGTGTAGATAACCTGCCAAGACTGTACATAAAATACAAACCTGGTAAACTTTTTTGTTTGTTTATCTTAACCAATTATTTGGGGCCTACTGTTAGGAAATATATGTGAAATACAAGTAGGGTTGCCACCTCTCCCGGATTGTCCGGGAGTCTCTTGGATTTTTATAACATCTCCCATCTCCTGAAAGTAATTCAAAAAACTCTGAAATGTCCAGGAATATTGACATTACACTCTTGCTTAACTGGAACTCAAGCAACCGGCATTCATTCACGCACAATTGCACTCACTCTCTCCCAATCTCTCTCATTCACACATATACACACACACACACACACACACACACACACACACACACACACACACACACACACACACACACACACACACACACACACACACACGCACACACACATACAATCACATCCCGTCCAATACCTGCATTCATTCACACATCGCACTCAGTCTCCCAATCAGATGCACACACACACACACACAAACACACACACACACACACACACACACACACACACACACACACACACACACACACACACGCACACACACACAGACACACACACACACACACACATTCTCTGCTCTCTCTCTCACACACACACACACACACACACACACACACACACACACACACACACACACACACACACACACACACACACACACACACACACAAATCTACTTTCTGAAGGGGGGTGAGGGACATGTGGTGTTGATACATAAATGGAAGTTTACTAGTTATTATGATCTATGTTCCAAGTGCAAGACATTTCACAAGTCGCACAAATTACCCCCTATGTGTTCCATTTATCAATTTTCTGTGATTTTTTTTTATGTTAGAGTAATGCTTCTCATTATATAGCATCCCCGCAGTGGTGGTGCTGCGGTAGCATTGTCGCCTCACAGTCAGACGCTGTCCAGTTCGATTCTCAGCTAGAGCGTCTTCTGCGTGGAGATATGCATGAATGGGTCTACCTTCGTTGAAGGTTGTGCGTCAGGGCTGGTAACTTGGTACGTAAAAATCAACTACCAATCATTAGTGGACCGGAGTTCCGCTGTGGCGACCCCTAACCGGGAAAAGCCGAAAGACTCACCAGATTAATGCTTCTCATTAACTGTGTGTGTGTGTCTGTATAATGTCAGCTGTTTTTTTAGTATATTTTGGTGATGATTATTTTAGGATTTGCTAGTTTTGTAGTTCAGTTATGTTTTTTAGTTAGCATAACTTATAATTTACATATTTCAAACTGGATCCATTTTTTTGGATAATGCCATTATGTTCATCATTAGATCACTTCTGAGGTAATATAAAGTTATATGGGACATCTCCTGCCAAGGACTGAATAGTATACAAAAGCTTTTGGGTGCCATCCTCATCCACCATAAGTTTGTTGAAGTGTGAGGATGTGCTGGTATTAAAAGGGATATGGGTACAAAAATTCATAATTTTCTTTGCATTGAGTTTTCCGATGTCTCAAATACACTGTGACTTCAGTTTCATTGGTCAACTTGTATCTCAGCTTTCTTGGTACATAAGTACCCCTTTGGGGGTCATCCTTTACTTTTTGACCAATGGTTCTGGTAATTTGTTTTTCTGTTGTGTCTAGCAGAAGGGGAAAATGCATATGTCAGACAAATTTCATATACGAATTCACACATGCCCTGTGTCTTTTGTCTAGGGGAATCCCAATATATGCATTTGTGTGATATCTGTCTTTCCTTTATCCCGAAGAACATTTACAGTCTACTTAATAGCCTTAATCTTTTTTAGAAAACTGACATCTCAAAACCCCCTCTTATTTCTCCATGGTTACATACTCCAATTGGAGTCCCCCTTCAGGCTATGAAAAAGAGACAAACTACTAAAGTGAGTACTGAAGGAACCCTTCCTTCTTCTCACTTTACCAGTCTGGGACTGACAAATCCACTGTAGCTGTCATGGAGTCCGCAGGCTGTCAGTCCGATCTTCCCAACCTGTCTGGTATTGCTCCATGGGAAACTGCTATGGGTCAAAAGTCAGGCATATCCACTAAGATTGAACATCAGGTAATCACTGAAAAGGAAGAACATAGTTTTCTTTTGTCTGAAGGAATGGATTATATACCTCAGGTCTTTGAGAGGAGGTTTCAGATTCCTTCATGGAGGACTGGATATCTGATATGTCCAAAATAATTAGGTGGAAACTTAAAAAAAAAAAAAAAGAAAAAGTCTCAAAAAGGTCAAGCACTTTCTTCCACTCTTAACTAGTGTCAAGGGATCCCAAGATGAATGGTACAGTTTTGCATCAAGGCTTTTTAGAGCTTTACAGTTCTCAACAATAGATTTGAAGTAGTTTACTTCATTTGGTCTTCAACCTGTGGGATACCGGATCCGTATCGGATCCGAGCCGGCAATCTCACTAGCATCTGCTCCAAGCTCCAAGCTCCTCCCCTTACCCATAGTACACCTCCACTACCTTCCAACCCCCAGATCTCATTTGCAGCGGCTAGCTGAAGCATCGTTATCTCCAGAGCTCTGAGTAGTAAGTGGGTATTAAAGCTTTTAGAAAGCCTTTTTTTCTCTCTAACTCTTAGGATAGTGGTTAGTATAGGTTCCCCTTCTCCTTCCCTCGCTTGGTGCGTCGTGTATTTAAACTTTATTGTTGTTTGACTTAGTTGGTTAGTGTACTTGCTTCCCCTCCCCCCTCAGTATGTTCTGTGTGTGAGTGTGGTGAGTGGTTTTCAGTGGGAAAACTAATATCTTTTCTCTCTACTTGTTTTTCCTCTTTTTGTCTGAATGGCTGATAAGCTGGTGTTTAAAAGATGCACTGAGTGTGGCCATAAGTTGTCCCCAGCAGATGGCCACACTCTTTGTGCAATGTGCTTGAGCGTTGCCCATCTAAGTTCAGACTGCTCTATATGTGCGGGTTTTAACCTGCGTGCAATCAAGGACAGGAAGGCAAAGTTGGTCCTGAAAGGCCTTCTTCCCACTTCTGAGGCGGTTGCCTCATCCTCGGCTTCGGTCACAGCGGCTGCTGTGGCTGCCTCTCCCTCTTCTCTTGCCCTTGCTTCTCCTCCCTTCCAAACTGGGACACAACCTCTGGTTTTAAAGCCTGTGGAAGTGGAGTGGAAAAGGGGTAGAGAGAAGGAGAGAGAGCCAAAATCCAGGACAGAGAAACATAAGAGGTTCCTGGACCTCCCTTCACCTGGTAAGAGTCATAGGATGCGTGACTCCCCTCAGTTCCGATCTCCGAGGTTTTCTCCAGAGCTGGAGGAGACATGCTCTACATCTAGGGCCTCGATTCCCTGACCCGCGAGATTGGAGTCCATGGCCTCATCGAGGTCCATGCGGTCCTTATCGGAAGTCAACATGGATAAAATGATGAGGAGGTTCATTCGTACTTAGATCCAGATGGGGGTCTTGCCAGCCCCCTCTCCCTCGGGGGGGAGCTCGCTTCCCATTTTTACACCAATTTCTCCTTCTCTGATCCATCCACCAGGTTCGGAGTACTCGGATCTGAGGATGGCTTTAGTCAGTGGGTCGGCACTGATGGTACCTGCTTCCTTGTCGCCAACAGCTGCCTGGAGCGAGTTGGATCCAACCAGCTAAGATCCAAGCTGCTCTCAGAGCCAGAACTTGGGTGTCGGATCCAAGGGAGTAGAACTTTTTTCATCAGCTCCACCTTTGTCAGGCCAAGTTCCCTCCCTCAGAGCTCCGTCCACTTTGGGCCCGGCTCCGATTCTCTCGTCGGACCCAGGGAGACCAGCTTCCTTATTGGTTCCACAGGAGGTTCATTCTCCCTTGGGGTTCGACGTGGTGGAAAGGGTTTTCTCTGCTGGATTCAGACCCCTGACTATCCCCTCAGACTCCGCCCCGATCCCCTTGGCTCTTTCTACAAATCCCATCTACTTCCTGGGTGTCCCATCCCACAGATCCCTTGGTGGACCTGGTCATCTCGCAGGCCTGGAAGGAGCCAGACACCATGGAACCAATCTCCAAAAGGCCTGGCAAGATCTTGTGTCCACCTTTGGATAGGCCAGCTTGGAACAAGGGCTCCCCTGTAGATGCTATGGTGGTAGCAGCAGCCACAAAGAAAGAACTAGCCCAGGAGAGTTCCTCAGTTCATCCTCTTGACCAAGAGTTGCGGATGATGGACCACTTAGGGAAGCTTCACCTACCTTTTCTATTAGGGTGCTGAACTACCTGGCCCACGTCATGAGACTCCAATGCAGCCTGGTCAAGAAGTTGGCGGAGTCTCCCCCTAAGTCCATGTTGCAGGAGGACAGGGACTCGTTCTCCACGAGGATGGCCACTTTGAAAGCAGTCTCCAGCACATCCATGCGACTCCTTTCACATACTACTGAAGGAGTGGCTAGGGTGGCTGTGTCTGGCGTGTCCATGAGGTGCAACGCCTGGCTCAGACTTTGGCAATTTTTGGAACCTTTCAAGGCATTCTTTGCCAATGCCCCTTATGATGGCTCTACTCTCTTTGGTAAGACCATCAAAGAGACTATAGTCCAGAGTGAGAAGGATGGGAAGACACTATCTGCCATCGGAATCTGCTTCTCAAACCCTCAAAGGTCCTTTTCCCGGAATCAGAGAGGGCAAAAGAAGTATTCCCAGGACACTCAGGGCTCTTATTCTTCCCCCAGAGGCAGAGGGGGACAGAATGGATGCCAGCTTAGAGGCAGAGGGGGTCTGAGGAATTTTGGGTCTTGAGAAACTTTCTCGGACAGGCGTGGACAGCAACACTGAGGGGTGGCCTGACTGCTCTACTCTGGAGGCAGTTGGGGGATGATTGTCCTGGCATCTGGTGGCATGGGAGTCCATAACATCAGACCTCTGGGTGCTTCAGATCATATCCAGAGGATACTCTATCCCCTTTGTCGGTCTTCCAAAATCTCCCAAACACCTCGCAGGCATACCACCCATGCAAAGGGAGGCAGCTGCAGAGGAAATTTCCAAACTGCTAGGAAAACGAGCCATCAAAACCGTCCCCCCAGATCAGTCCAGATCGGGCTTCTACTCCAGGTTCTTTTTAGTGCCAAAGAAAATGGGGGACATAAGGCCCATTCTGGACCTATCTACCCTGAACCTGTCAGTTGCCAAAGAAAAATTCTGGATGATCACACTACAGTCCATCATGCCGTACCTGCAAGAGAGCGACTGGATGTGCTTGTTAGACCTCCAGGATGCTTAATATCACATAAAGATGTACAGAAGCTCCAGGAGGTTCCTCCATTTTCAGCTAGGAGTCATTCATTACCAATTTTGAGCCCTACCCTTTGATCTCACCACAGCCCTCAGAGTGATCACCAAAGTGATGGCAGTGGTAGAGGCTCACCTGAGGCTTCAGGGGATTAAGGTCTATCCATACCTGGATGATTGGCTCCTCACTGCTCCCACCAGGCATCTACTCTCTCATACCAGGGATTATTTCTTAAACCTTGCCCTGCACTTGGTGATCACAATCAGTGCATTCAAATCACTTCTAAATCCTGTCCAGGTGATAGACTACATTGGGGCAAGGACAGATATATTACAGTGCAAAATCTTCCTGACTTTGGAGAGAGTACAAAACCTGAGGATACATGTCTCTCCAATCTACCATTCTCATCTTCCATCAGCAGAATCTGTGTTGAGGGCCTTACATTCAATGGTGGTAACCATAACGCTTCTCCCGTGTGCCCAGATACACATGAGAATTCTACAGTGGACACTAGTGGTACAATGGTCCCTGTTGGAACTACCATTGTCATATTCAATACAACTCAGTCGAGTCTGTCAGTCATCCCTTTTATGGTGGATGTGTTCTCTGGACATTTTGGAGGGACAACCCTTTGTTCCAGCCCCTGTCCAAGACATAGTGACCACATATGCCTCCCAACTCAGGTGGGGGGGGGCATTGTTCAGGCAGGACAGTCCCCTGTAGAGAGCAGCTTGCACATAAACGTTTTAGAGATGAGGGCGGTCTTCTTAGCATTGCAGGCCCTTCATGCCTTTCTTCCTCCTCGGGGAACAATTGCTATTCAGTCAGACAACATGTCGCTGGTCTGGTATATCAACAAACAGGGAGAGACCAGGTCTTATCCCTTTTGTCACAAGGCCATGAGAGTGTGGCAATGGGTGATCTCCACCAGTCATTTTCTCATCGCAGCGCACATTCTGGGATGGTCCAACATTCTAGCAAACAGGTTAATTCGGACTATTTTGATGCCTTACAAGTGCTCTCTAAATCTTTCAGTAGCGGAGCAGATCTTCCTGGAGTGCGGTCAGCCTTGCTGCGATCTCTTCGCATCTTCTTCCAACGTGAAGTGCAGTGGGTTTTTCACTCTGAACCCCCTGCCAGGGGGAGTCCCCCAGAGATGCTCTAGTCCATGCTTGGCCTCCTGGTCTTCTATGTGCTTACCCTCCAGTACCTCTTATTCTGAGGTTTCTACAGAAAGCTCATGGAATGGGGAGAAAAGTGATCCTCATTGCCTCGCCAGGTATGGTTTTCCTTCCTCTGGTCTCACCTTCTGGCTCTGCCCTGGATCTTGGATCCCATTCAGGATTTGATTTCACATCCATCGGGGGTTTCTCATCTGAACCTGGACAGTTTGAAGCTCACGGCTGCTCCAGTTCCCATGATCGCTAGGGCTCCTGGATTATCCTCTTCAGTTAGGTCTATTCTGGTGGCTGCTCATAAGTCTTCACCCAGAAAGGTTTATCGCAGTAAATGGAAATGGTTTTCCTTTTGGGCCTCTCAAAGGAGTTTAGACCCCTTCACGGCTCCTATTTCTGCCATTCTTGATTTTCTAGCTGATATTTTTCAGCAAGGAGCTAGTTCTTCTACTGTCAAGGTTTAATTGGCTGCCATTTCTCATTTTCATGTGGGTGAGAATTCTGCCTCTCTAGCCTCCTCCAGACTGTGTAAAGCTTTTATTAAAGGGACTTTTCTGTTACACCCCCCCCTGTCAAGGATCCTGTTTCCCTATGGGACCTTACTATGGTTCTTCAAGCTCTGGCCGCTCTGCAATTTGGACCCACTGCAACCACAGATCTAAAATTCTTATCTTGGAAAATAGCATTTTTGGTGGCTATTATCTCTGCTAAAAGGGTTTCAGAACTGCAGGCATTGTCCGTCAAAATTCCTTATATAATTTTCCACAAAGATAGGGCTTCCCTTCGGACCAATCCATCCTTTCTTCCCAAGGTGGCATAACCAGCTGATATCAATCAAATCATCAATTTCCCAGTTTTCTTTCCTAATTTTGCTAAAAAAATGGAATACAAACTCCACTTGCTGGATGTTCATAGACAGTTATGATTTTATTTACACAGGACAAAAAAATTCCGTAGATCTGACCAACTGTTTGTATCCTTCCATAAACCCTTTTTGGGAAAACCTATCTCCAAGGTCACTATTGCTAGGTAGATTTCTTCATGCATCCTTCAGGTCTATAAGGACAGAGGCATGTTTCCTCCGGGTCAGGTGAAAGCTCATTCCACTAGGTCCATGGCTACTTTTGCGGCCTTTTGGTCTAGAGTCTCTTTGGATGATATTTGTTCTGCAGCTACTTGGTCCTCGTCTCATACATTTATTTCTCATTACAAATTGGATTTGACTTCCAGAAGGAGAGCATCCTTTGGTTCTACAGTGCTCCGGAATATCCTTCCATGAGGCCCAACCAGGAGTTTAGTAGCTGGGGACTCTGTCCCATAGGTTGAAGACCAAATGAAGTAAACTACTTCAGATAAAGAAGTTATGTACTCACCATAATGTTCCATCTGAGTAATTCTACTTAATTTGTCTTCAACCATCCCTCCCTCCTTCCCCCGGACCTTGTCATGTGAACAGCCTTTTTCAGGTCGGGTTATCAGTATAAGGATCAGCAAACTCGATCTGGGGGTTGGAAGGTAGTGGAGGTGTATTATGGGTAAGGGGAGGAGCTTGGAGCTCGGAGCAGATGCTAGTGAGATTGCCGGCTCAGATCCGATACAGATCCAGTATCCCACAGGTTGAAGACAAATGAAGTAGAACTACTCAGATGGAATGTTATGGTGAGTACATAACTTCTTTTTTCCTCTCATTCTAAGGGAAAACAGTCCCCCACTTGATCTTCTTCGTGTTTCACTGTTGCAGTCATTACATTTGGGTTATCTGTTTGCAGTAGCCCTCAGTCATCCTGATTAACAAAGTCTTGGGTCCTGCGTCAGTTGCTGTCCCTTCTTCCATGACGTCAGGTCGTCAGGGGTATAAACCATGCAGCCAATGCCATTACACCAGTCTTTCTTGCCGTGCGATGCCTGAAGCAGAAGCAGTTTGCAAGTGCCGGTCGGCCGACTCCTGAAATTTTTGTTTTCGAGTTTCAGAACCAAAGTCGTCAACTAAAGCCTACCAATGTCAGTAAAAGTTAATAATTGCATTACTTGTGGAAAGCAAATACCTCACAAAGATTTTCATTCGTACTGTATTCCTTGCCTAGGCCCTGACCAAGGTGTACCTTGCTGTCGGTTTTGTGCTTTATTTAATCAGCGCACTATCCATTGTCGATATATTTTTGCCTCTAAATATTTTGGTTCTCGGTTTAATTATCCAGAAATGTCATTGGTTAGCCATCTGACTACCGGGATTCCAAAAAAATGCAAAGACAAAGACAGAGACAGACCGCCGAGGTCCAATGCTGCCGACGACGCTTGTCCTAAGCCAGTCGCCAGTTCACCGGTGCTCAGTGAGGCACTTTCGCAGCCCCTGATACCCACTACTTCTGACTCACAGGCCTCTACTGAGACCCACTTGGAGTCTGGTATGCCTCAAGATGCTTCAACTGTGGAACCTGCTGATATCTCTACCTTGGATGGGTCCGGAGCCGCTGTGCAGGCAACGACTTCTGACGGTGTATTCAGACCCAACGGACATGCATATTAAACCGACTCCTCTTTCTTCATTTAGGCCAAAATCTCAAACCATGCCAAAGAAACCGACACCCAGGCTGCATGCTCAGGCCTCTATGCCTAAAAAACAAATGATAAGAATGGCTGAAGATCTTATAACTCTAATCAGGGGAAGTCAACCTTCCCCTTCTAAGAGACCTAGGACTGAAGTTGTTTATGAATCTTCTGAGCAGGATTCTGATTTTTCTGATTCTTCTGATGATCTGGATTTGCCCTTATCTACTTATGAGGATTCTGATGCAGAGAACTCTGTTCCCTCTGCTTCCCTTCCAGAGGATTTTTCTTTTGGTGAGACCTTACATACTCTAAGGGAGCATTTCCACTGGGAAAGCTAGGATTTTTCTGATTCAAAAAAGAGGCTTAGGGATTTCTTACTCCTGCCTCAGTGTAGGCCTTTAGCTATACCTCCTGTACTAGACATTGTTGATGATGCCTTTTCAGAATTTAGTTTGGCCCCTGATTCTTTGCCTCCTGCTCCCAGAAAACCTGACAAATATTACAGGGTTCCTGATTCACACAAGTTCCTTTTTAAAAATCCTATTGCGGATCCAGAGACTATTTCACAGGGACCCAAGGGCAGTAAGGGTTCTACTGCTAAAAATCCTACCTCCTCTGATAAAGACTTCAGGGTGCTGGATAGATGGGGTAAGAAGGTTTACACTTCTGCAACCTTGGCCATTAGGGCTTTAAACTGCCAGTTTCATATGTTAAAGTATCAACAACATGTTATTGGATTGCATAAACAGAAAATTATGTTGATTCCTGACTGTGCTGAAAATAAAGAATTACAGGGTTTAATGCATTCTGTTGAACAGGTTGGAAAACATACTTTGCAATGTGGATTTGATTCATTAGAGGCCTCTTGCAGGCCTGCTGTTACTGGGTCTATGCTCAGAAGTCATGCTTGTCTTAAGGAGCATTCTTTGCCTGATCATGTTAAAGCTAAATTGTTGAATGCTCCCTTAAATCAGGACTGCCTGTTTGGCAACAAGGCTGAGGAAGTTCCTAAAAACATGGAAGATAAAGGTAAATCTATGCAAATTGTTAAAGATTTCTTACAAGTTCAGCCTCCTAGATTTAGTAGGCACTGGCCCTCTAAATATTGGTCCTTTCCCACTCCTTCCAGGTTTTCTCAAGCCAAACCCAGACACAGCAGAAACCCCACGTTTCAGTCCCAAGGGACACACAAGACTAAGCAGTTGGGGGGTTTCCACACCCAAATCTGGGAGTAGTAAGACACCCCCCTATGGAAAACTGTCTCAATGACTTGCTTTTAAAACTTTCAAGCACTTCCCAACTGAATGCTCCTTTAGGCGGAAAGATTGGTCTGCAGGCCAAAAACTGGGAACTCATTACCCAGGACAAATGGGTTTTAAATGTAGTGTCCCAAGGATACAGATTTCACTTCCACATGTTACCAACACCAAACGGGTGGCCAGATCTATCCCCAAATCAGTGGGCAGAGGCCAAAAATCAAGTACTCTCTCTCTTAAACATGGGGGCTATTCAGTTGGTACCAGAAGAGGAAAAGGGACAAGGTTGCTATTCAAGACTTTTCCTGGTAAGGCAATACATGGTGTCCTATCTTGGACCTTTCTACTCTAAACACCTTTCTAGTGATTCCAAAATTCAAGATACTGACTCTTCACCAGCTGCTTCCTATGCTAGACAAAGATGCATGTTTGGCAACACTAGACTTAAAAGAAGCATACCTGCACATCCCTATCAGGGAGTCTTGCAGAAGATACCTACGCTTCAAAGCAGGCTACATGCACTATCAATTCTCTGCACTGCCCTTTGGCTTATCTACTGTGCCCAGGGTATTCACAAAGTGCCTAGCTCCAATCATTGCATTTTGCAGGCAAAGAAATATTCAAATATACCCATACCTGGATGATTGTCTAATTCAGGCAGAAAGCCATGACATTCTTTTGAATCATGTGGCCTTTGTTCAAAGGGTACTGACTTGTCTGGGGTTCACTATAAATGAAAATAAATCACACCTGGTACCTTGTCAACAAATTATATTCCTGGGAGCAAGCTTGAATACAACTTCCCAGATGGCTTTCCTCACGCCAGAGAAATGGATTCATTTGACAACCTATTTCAAACAAGTGGACACAAAAACCCAGCTATCTGCAAGGCAAATACTGCAAGCCTTGGGGTTCATGACCTCCTGCATTCTTCTAATTCCATATGCAAGGCTGCATATGAGGAAACTACAATAGTATCTCAAAAGCCTTTGGTGTCAACATTCACAGTATCTAGAAGCAAGGATTCCTATCATACCTTGCCTATGCCTAGAGTTCCTTTGGTGGGCAGAGATTTTGCACAAGGATTCCCCATAAGCTAGCTTGGAAAGTGGATGCTCTATCCTTCAGCTGGAAAAATCTATCAGTTTATGCCTTTCCTCCTCTGCCTCTGCTCTCCAAGGTACTACTAAAGATCAAACAGGACAAGCCAAGGATGATTTTAATTGCACCAGACTGGCCTCGCCAAAACTGGCACCCACTCTTGCGCAGTGTGTCATACTTGGCTCCATGGCACCTGCCTCAGACTCCTTCCCCTGTTGTCTCAGCAGGAGAACCAGATTCTGTATCCTCAGCTGCAAACCCTGAACCTAGCAGCCTGGCTTATTAACTAATCTCTCCTTTACCATCCCTCAGTAAATCAGTGATGAATATTATTTTAGAGGCAAGGAGGCCTAGTACAAGAAAATCTTATGCTGCAAAATGGAAAAGATTTTGTGCCTGGAACCAATCTCAAGGAATGAATGCAGCAGTGCCCAATTTACCTCAGATTCTACAATACTTGACTGAGATGCTTAATGCTTCATAAGGGCTTGTCCTTTTCCTCCATCAAAATTCATGCCTCAGCCATTTCAGCTCATTGTAGCACAGAGCTTCTTCTCTTCTCTCACTCACTGCTCAAGCAGTTCCTCAGAGGGGCCAAAAATTTAAGGCCACCCAGGAGAGCTCCAACTCCAGCCTGGGATCTTAACTTTGTCTTGGAGAAACTCACTCTTCCTCCTTTCAAGCCAGCTGCTACTGCAGATTTAAAATTTCTTTCCTGGAAAACAGCTTTCCTTTTAGCAGTCACTTCTGCAAGAAGGGTATCTGAATTACAGGCCCTTGTGGCAGTGGAACCTTTCATCATCTTTCATGCGGACAGGGTGTCCCTCAGAACCAATCCCTCCTTCATGCCCAAGGTGGTATCCAGTGTGGCTCTTAATCAGTCCATTCATTTGCCTACCTTCTTTCCTAACCCACAGAACAAAGGGGAATGGATACTACACTCTTTAGATGTGCAAAGACAGCTTAGATTCTACTTGGACAGGACTAAACCTCAAAGGAAATCTGAACAACTGCTTGTGGCATTTGCTGCAGGGACAGAGGGGAAAGCTATTTCAAAACAAACCATTTCAAAATGGATAGGCCACTGCATTCATTTCTGCAAAGCTATTTCAAAACAAACCATTTCAAAATGGATAGGCCACTGCATTCATTTCTGCTATAAGCACCATGGAAAACCTATCCCACAGGGCATCAGACCCCATTCAACCAGGGCTGTATCTACCTCTACAGCCTATCTCAGGGGCGTCCCTACTAGGGACTTCCTAGAAGCTGCTACCTGGAGTTCTGTACATACTTTCACCAAGTATTATCATTTGCCAATTTTCTCTAAATATAGAGCTGGTTTTGCCACTGCAGTCTTGCAGAGCCTTATAGCTGGTCCGAATTCTATTTAAATTCCTCCTCCCAACCTTAGCTTTGGGAATCTACCCAAATGTAATGACTGCAACAGTGAAACATGAAGAACATAGTGCAGTTGTGTACACTTACCATAAATGTAGATGTTCGAATGTATTCACTGTTGCAGTCCTGGTTAGCCTCCCTCCAACCCCCTAACTTCTTTTGACTGTACCTCTACTTTCCTTTACTATGCTCAAAAAGCTTTTTGGTGTATTTGCTTTTTTGTTGGAGGTATATCCTTGTATTTATTGATTTAATTGCTTCCCATTAGGGGGGCACCTGACATCTGGGACAAGAAAAACTGATGTAATGGCGTCAGCTGCATGTTTTATACCCCTGACGACCTGACATCATGGAAGAAGGGACAGCAACCGACGCAGGACCCAAGACTTTGTTAATCAGGCCGACTGAGGGCTACTGCAAGCAGATAACCCAAATGTATTGACTGCAACAGTGAATACACTTGAACATCTACATTTATGGTAAGTGTACATAGCTGTACTTTCTTCTGAGGAAGAATGTATTCCAGAATTGGCAGGGGAATGGTTAGATTATGCATCTCCGGTCTCCCCTCTGATCCATTGTGAATCATAGTCTGAGGGATCCTCTTGTTGAGGAGATTTCATTCTCTGACACCATTGCCAAAATGAAAGATCTGCTTAAATGGGAAGGAATAGATATTTCAGAAATTTAGAAGAGGTATTAAATACTTCTCTAAGTTGATTTCTTCAAACTCCTGGCAATTCCACCTGCTATTGGGGTCTTGGAGGATGCTTTCATTTCTGTGTATTCTTCTCTGAATGATCATCCCCCTGCTCCCAAGAAGCCTTATATAGTGTCAAAATCACACAATACCTTTTCAGAAATCCTCTTGCAGATCCTGTTATCATCTAAATCTTTGTCTCTTTTTACTCTAGTCTGCATGTTCTTCTCTGGATAATCAACCTCCCTGCTCATAAGAAGCCTGCCAGTCACACAAATACCTCTTAAGAAATTCTCTTCCAGATCCTGCTGTCATCTCTGTGGATAAGGATATACCTTGTAAAACCTTGTCTCCTCTGCTCTATTTTCACTGAGAAAGCTAGCAGGGCATTCAATAGATATGGCAAAAAGGTCCATACCTATTTAAAACTGACATACAGCGCTAATAATTGCCAAGCCCATATGGTCAAATACTTTCTTACTATGTTTTCAGACATGCAACAAATAATTTTTAAATTGCCTGCTTTGGATTCAAAATCTTTCATAACTTAACATGGTTTCATGTAGATCTCTGGTCACAAAAAACACCATAAAGTGTTCCTGTAATGCAGCTGATGCAGTTTCTAGAGCTGATGTGCCTGGTTGAGGTTACAGAGTTTCCTTGAGGATGTTAAATCCCAGATCCTCAATGCCTGCTTAGAGAATGATGCCATTTTGAGGTCTTAAAGTACTTATAAGAAAGTTGCAAGTGAATGCAAGGAGTAAAACAGCTTTTTCTATCATGAGTCCCTCAGTATAGCAGAAACTGTACCTCTAGCCATGGGCCCTTTTTCAGAAAGACGTTTAAACTAGGATAGCAGAAATCAGGAAAGAAACAGTACAAAAAGAAATGGCAGGATGACACCAAGAAAAAAAGTATAATGGTCCTTAGCGGTCTTCCCAAAGAAGGGTGCCTGACTGTTTAAACAGTTCTTCCTTTCCCTTCCTCCTCACCTCAACCAACCCTTCAAAACAGCAGACAGTGTGTCTCTCTTCCTGCATTTTTGAAGGAGACAACTGATGCTTGAGTAGTAGAAATAGCCCAGTGAGGGTAAAAATGACAGTGGAAATCCTTTCCTCCAAAGTCAGGGATCCCTCTTCGTCCAAAAAAATCAAACATAATTCTGTCTGTCATGCTGGCACAAGATGTTATACTTACATAAACACCACTAAATCTCCAAAATACATCAGCAAACAGGAACACGAACTGGAACACTACTGATGAAGATGACCTATTGAATCTAAGTATGAAAATGAAATGTTTGAAATGTGTGGATTTTGGTGAAGGGAATGAAAGTGATGACTTACAATGTAACATTTCATCTGAACCATTTTTCACAGAATATGGATGTTTAGAAATGCCTAAACTGACTTCAGACAGTAATTTTATGCCCCCCCCCCAGGGTTAGTCAAGCTATTAATGTGTTTGAAAGTTTTGTGTGTAAAAAAGTGGAAAATAGTTATGGCAAGTTTGTAAAGAAATTTGAATCGTATAACTTAAGGAAGGAAGAGTGGTTGACACCGCAAGAACTTAAGTTAAAAGTGAATGGGCTAATATACAAAACGGCTGACAAGGGAGGCAATTGGGTAGTTATGAGTCTAGTACAATATGATGAAATGGTTTCAAATATATTATCTGAAGAAGGATATTATGTTAAATTACAATATAATCCTTTACAAAGATTTTCAACAGATTTAGATGATATATTGGAACGTGGAGAAAGGTTTGGTTTTTTGAAACACAAAGATGTTAAAAAATTGATTGTTAACACACCTAAACATCCGTTTATGTATGCTATCCCTAAAATCCATAAGAGTATGCTTAAACCCCCAGGACGACCGATTATTTCAGGAATAGGATCTTTTCTTGAAAATGTCAATATTCTTCTGGATTTTCATTTTAAGAAATATTTGACAGCCATACCTTCTCATGTTAAAAATACTCAGCACATTTGTCAAGAACTGCTTAATTTGGAATGGAAAGATGATTATTTTTGGGTAACAGTGGATGCTACGACTTTGTATTCCAATGTTAACAAAAGATGGGGTATGGCGGCAATGGCCAAAAAACTGGGGGAAGGGCCATGGTCTACATTTTTGCTGACTTTGCTTGAATTTTGTTTGACCCATAACTATTTCACATGGAAGAATTAATGTTTCTTGCAAATGAGGGGAACGGCGATGGGGACAGCTTTTGCCCCATCGTACGTTATCAGCTATATGGGTGATTTTGAAAATCAGTTTATGGTATTACAAGATTACTATGTGAAAAATGTAGTATACTATAAGAGATATATAGATGATGTATTATTTATTTGAAAGGGTGACCATTCTGAGTTTGCGGAATTCATGGAAACTCTAAACAACAACCCACATGGATTAAAGTTTACCTGGGGTATTGACAGGGAAAGTATTTCATTTTTGGATGTCATGTTTTATGTAAACAATGACAAGAAGATACAGCACAAACCATATAGAAAACCCAGAGCTGTTAACAATTTCCTGCACGCTACCAGTATGCCCCCCATTTGATTGAGTCATTACCATATGGGGAATTCAAAATAATTTTTATGAATACCTCTGAAGCTGATTTAAAGGAAACTAACTTGACTGAGGTATATATTAGATTAAAGAACAGAGGATATGATGACCGAATATTGCAAAAAGCAAAGAATAAGGTTACAGAAACAGGTGAGAACAGAGTAAGGATTGGTGGTAACCATAATGGAAGAAAAATCATAGTACAAAGGGTGGAGGGGGAGAAGATAAATTGTTTTTCGTTACAAGATACTCTGATTTTTCTCCCATTTTGGAGAGAATTGTTAGGCAAGCATGGAAAATTGTAAGTGAGGATAATTCTATTGGCCTTTTGTTTCCTAAACACATAGTGTTTTCTTATGGGAGGCATTGTAATTTAAAAGAACTGCTGAACAGAAAAGGTTTAAGTTTAAAACATTTGGATGTAATAGGTAAAACTGTTGGAACCTATAGTTGTGGAAAATGTTCAGTATGTAACCATGTTAAAAATTTAGATGGTAGAAAGATCAATAGAAAATTGTGTAGGACCAGTGAATATTACAATTGTAACAGCTGTGGTATGGTATATATTATTGGCTGTGACTGTGATCCAATTTCCTGGTATATTGGTCAAACTACCAGGAAGGCCAAAGTACGAATTTTGGAGCACTTGGAGGATGTGAGAAGACAGAGGTTAGAGAGTCCTGTTGCCATACACTTTTTGTCTAAACATCAAGGGTCAGACAAGAGTTTATTCTATAGTATTATAGCTCGACCGACTCACAGTGATAGGAATTTTAAAAAACAATTAAACAGATTAGAGAGCAGAATGATTATTAATTTTCATACTTTATGTCCTCATGGAATGAATTTGGAAAATAATTTGAATATTTAGATCTTATATTAGGATATAAATGATTAATATTCGTAAATATTTAATAAAAATGAGGAAAAGGTATTGCAATACAACAACATACGAATTTTTATTATCAAATAGTGGATGTAGTCAGATGTAAGATGAATATACTGATAGTTATGGGTTGATTTAATATTTTGGTTATGAAATAAGTATGCATGTATAGGAAGATAAAGCCATACTATACCAATCATAAACACATTAATATGTTAAAAATATGTGTTTTGTATTTATATTTTCAACATTGTTATTGAAAAACATGAAGAAAGTAAAGGAAATATTGATGTATTTAAAAGTAGATGTACTTAAACGTTTTATGAAATGCAGTGTTATTTATGCATTTATATTTGATGTTGAATGAAGAAATGATAGTGCAATATGTTTTTGAATAGTATTATAACTCTAGAAGTTGTTGTGGTGTTTCTTGAAGTACTTTTCACTTTGAATTCAGGTTTTTTGTCATGGAGGATAACATACACAATGTTGAAGGGCAAAATACATACTAATAATATGTTAAAAATATGTGTTTTTGTACTTACATTTTTAACACCCACATTTGTTGTTGTTGAATGAAGAAATGGTAGTGCAATATGTACTTAAGAATGTAACTTTAAATAGTACTACAATTCCATTAGTCTGTTTGATGTTTATTGAAGTATATTTTACTTTAAATGTTGGCGTAGTAGTAAGATAATCATTTAATTACTAAATTGTTTGAAAAGTAATTGAATAATTGGATAAAAGAGTTATATAAATAGAGACACGTTTGTAATGTTAAAATGTTCCAACAGAAGGCAAGAAGCCAAGGTACCAAGACGTGTATTAATAAAAGAAGCTTTTGTGTCCTATCAGTGGTGTTCCAGTTTGTGTTCCTGTTTGCTGATGTATTTTGGAGATTTATTGGTGTTTATATATGTGAAAAACAAGATGTTTTAAGCCTGCTGCCAGATGGGAAAAGGATTTTACTCCAGGATTTTTCTAGTACCCATGAAAGAAGACACCTTGGGATAAGTACTGAATCTTTCAATTCTCAATTTCTTTTATCTCCTCTTCTTCCATCCCAGTCCTTTCTAGTAACTCTGCATCTCGGGGATCTGTACCATCATACTCCAGTTCACAAAGGCTGGCATTCTCTAAGATTTTATTTGTGACTGGATTGCATTTTCAGTTTACATCATTTGGACTTCCCACAGCTGCAAGGGTATTTACAAAATATCTGGGTCCAATAGTTGCCTTTTGCAGGCTTCGGGAAATCCACGTTTATCCCTACACGGATGACTGCCTCATTTTAGCAAATTCATCACCCAGACATCCCTTCTGTTTACCATAAGCCTCCTTCACAAATCAGGCATTAAACAAACCTCATAAAATCCTCCCTAACCCTATCTCAGATCTTGATATATCTGGGATGTCTTTTGGACACTTCCTTTTTGTGGACCTTAAGAAAAGGTTTAATTTTTACCATCTACAGGTTTTAAATCTATGATCACTGCAAAGGAGCTTCTCAGAATTCTAGAATTCTGGGATATATGACCTCCAGTAACCTATTGGTTCCTTTAGCCAGACTTCATATGAGAAAGGTACAGTGGTTCCTCAAGTCTGTATGGACTCAGCATCTTTTGTCCTTTCCTGTGCCAGTTCTACGCGTTACCAAGAAAGAGCTTGTATAATGAGGAAATGAGGTGCAGCTAAATCCAGGTTTTTCTTGACCTTTCCACTCCAACTCAGTCTGTAGTAACTAACATACCAGAGCTGCTGGGGGGGGGGTCCAAAGGAATCAAGATTCAGGGGATTATGGATCCTTATTTCAGGAAGAAATGCATCAGTCTCAAAGAAATGTTGGTCCTATTGAATGCATTAAAAGTTTTGAATCAGCTGTGAACTCCAGCACCTCTATTAGAGATTGCAGACAACTACAATGATGGGGTACATGAACAAGGGGGAAAACAAGTCTTATCCCCTGTGCAGACTAGCCATAATTGCCTGGAAGGTGGCATCTCAGCACAGTCTCTTCCTGTAGGCAACTTGCATCCTGTCAGAGCAGAATGCTATAGCAGATTTACTGAGCAGATCCAGGGCAAACCTTCATGAATGGTCCAGGAAATTATTTTCCTGTGGGGTACACCTTAAGTAAATTTGTTTGTATTCATTCACAACAGACAGTTGCAGAAGCTCTGTTCCAGGAATACATGCAGACAGCCCTAGAAAACAGATACCCTTTATTTCCCATAGTTGGAAAATTTCCTCTGTGGCCCCCTCTTTCCTCTGATTATCAGTCGTCCTAAAGATTAAGAAGGACTCTCTGTCTAGATTTTCTTGGCATCTCCCTTTTTCCCAAGTAACAGTGTTTCTCCCTTTTCATGCACATGGCCAGGGGCAGTTATCAAAAATTTCCTAACAGAGTGGACCTGCTCACTTAGGACAAGGGATCTCTCATCCAACCTAGCATTCTGAACCTGACTGTTTGGATGATAGACTTTTGATCCTGTTTTGGACAATGCTTTATAGTAGATGTGAAACACTAGAAAACCTGCTATCATAAAATTATAGTTGGCTTAATGGAAATATATTTTCTAGTTGGTGTGTTACTAGAGACCAGGACCCATCTCAGGCAGGGACACAATTGGTTCTTCAGTACTTATGTGAATTGCTAAATTCTGTCCTGTCTTTATACTTCTGTTAAAGTCCACCTTTCAGCCATTTCAGCTTGTCTGATATTAGATTCCCCTTTCCTCTTCATTCCAGATGAATCAGTTCTTGTAAGGGATGTTATGTATTAGACCACCTAGGAAATAGGTGGTTGCATCACAGAAATCTAAGTTTTGTTTTGGAGAAAGTAACTATGTTCATCATTAGAACACTGTTGCAGTAGTATATAACTATATGGGACATATCTTGTCAAAGACTGGGTATGTTGCCAATATATGAAAGCTTTTGGGTGTCATCCATGTTCACTGTATATCTGAGGAAGTTTGAGGGTGTGCTGGTAGAAAATGAGGCATATGGGCACAAAAATTTAGAACTATCTTTGTTACATCTTCAGTAGTTCAGAGGTCAGCTTGTGTGATTGTTTAGGTAGGTAAGTACTGCTTAGGGGACTTCCCTTCCATTATTGCGAGAAAATCATTTATATTTGCTTATGTCTAGGAGAAAAGGAAACGGTCTGTGTAGAAGACAAATTTCCTTTGCTTGTTTTGCTTAAGGGAGTAGTACAACATGTGGTCATGTAATGGTTGTTTTTATCTTTTATGCCAAAAATTATTAGAAGTATGCTTAGCTCCCCTAGCATTTACCTTGAGAAGCAGCAGCTTAAAACCCTAAATCTGGTACTGAGAACTAGTATCTCCAGGACCTAAATATTGTACTGTTACCTCAGATGCCTCCCCCCAGCTCTTAAGAAAAAGGAGAGGGTTAGAGAGGTCCCTAAAGTAGCTACTTCTTCAGCCTGTCTTCCTTGACTCTGAATGGATGATTCTGCTGTGACCCTTTTGGAGTCTTCAGACCATCCCTCTCCTCCCTCTGACCACTCTAGTACTGTTTCTAGGGATGTCACTAACGGTCTGTAATCTAGCATGCCCTTTAGGGATAGATATATGCTTAGCACTGAAAAGGGAGAACCATGCTTAGTTTTATCAGAAGACACTGAGAAAATCCCTGAAGTGCTGGTGAGGGAAAAGGTGCTGGGCTCTCATATTGAAATCCTTACATCTGATACTTTTGTAGGGATGGCGTTCCAGACTTTGACATAGCAGGGTTATAGCGAGTCCCTTGATGAATTATTTGCCTTACTCATGCTTAGTAGGAACTTATCACCAAAACAGAAGTTTCTTTGAGGGTGTGGGGCAATTGTATATTTTTTAATGCAGAGCATTTTTCAAGATAATACATTGGTTTGTATGCTATAATTAGCTAAGTTGTTGTTAAGCTATAGCCAGTTTAGCTGCTTTAAGGCTCAACAGTGTTTGGTTTGGTGTGCAGTACTGGTATTAAATTTAGCTACTTTATTGTAACATGATGCTACTGTGGATTTTAGTGTACAGCTTAGGGTTGTAAAGATAGGCGAGACATGTAAGAGGATTGGAAGTAAATAGGATGAGACTAGAGTTTTTCTTGCATCAGTTTTGTTTTATTGGGATTGAGGAGCAGGTTTGAAATTTTTAACCAGGTTTTGATTGAAGGGAAAGAAATTTGCGTGATTTCTTGGAGTTTGGATATTGTGGGAGCTGTACATATTAAAGGTGAGTCGTCTGTATATCGTACTATATTTGTTTGGTCTAAGGCAGTGTAAAGGTTGTTTATAAAAATATTGAAGAGAAGGGGTCTTAGTATAGAGACACCTATGGTAACCAGAAGAGAGGAGTAGAGGTCCTGTTGCCATTTGACTGCTTGTTCATATAGATGACTATGGGGTAACCATTTGAATGTCAGGACTCAGAGCGAGTCCTGAAATGCAGAGACTGAATGGCTAGAAGATCAGACTTGTATATGCCATGCCCGAGATGCCATTTCTTAAAATATTCCCTTTTCTCAGAGGTATAATGATCTAGTAGTTGGTATATATAAGTTCAGGGGGAGTCTTGAACCCCCCCCCGAAAAAAGAAGTTTAGAGGAGAAGAACGATTTTTGTGATTCACTCTTCTCCTTTGTTTTCGGTCTTTTTTTCCCCAGCTTGTCAGCACTTGGCAGAGAGGCCTATGGAAGAGAGTTCAATATGTAGATATTGGTGTGATACTGTGTTGTCAAAACTTTGTATAAGTCTAGGAAAACAATTGACAAAAGTTTATATTAATGCTCATCATATTAATCACTGCTGCAGTAGCCTTAGCTACTTGGGCTATGTCCTACCAAGGATATAACAGACAGTCAGCTCCCAAAGTTTCAGGGCATCTTTTGTGCAGCCAAACCTTAAGTCAGCTTGAGCTGAACTGACTAAAAAGACCGGTTTGGACACCCATCCCTTTAGAGTTTTTCTGCTGTTGAAGATAGTGTTCCTTTCTGGGCTTTTGATGATCAATGATTGGCTTGTGCTGTTCCTTTGCTGGGCAGATAAGTTCCTTTTTGGGAAAACCCTTCCACATTAAAATGTTGTTTTATTGCACTTTCCTATTTAGGAAAGTTATTTTTAAGATAGGAGTTTGTTTTGTGTTTTAATGGACTATCATGAGACTTAACTGTGCTTTTAAAAATGAGCAAACTTTTTTCCTATCAGTTTAAAAATTGTTTAAAGTAACTGAAAAACTTTTTTGTGGAGAAATTGTGTTTATATTACTTTTTGGGACAGGCAAAGTGGTTCTAAAGTACTTTTACTGTGTTTTTGTGTGAAAAAAGTGACTTTTTAAATTAAAGACTTTAAATTTTTACTGGCATTTGCTGTATGTTTTCCCCAGGGAAGAGGCACCATTTTTGGTTTGACCATGGAACAAACTACTGGCCCCATAGTTGTTTTTTTTTTGCCCACAAAAAGAAAAAGTTAAGCAATTGACATCAGAGCAGGCTAACAGTTTTCCTCAGCTGCAGCTGGGTGACTGCGCTGTGGCCATAAAATTTTCCACAAACCACTCATCTTTTACCAACCTGCTGCCATTATGAACCCGGGGTTAGTCATGCCCTGTGCATCTGTCAAGGGGCCCCTCGGGGGCAAGGGAGAGACTGAATCTTGTCAGTCTTAGGAGAGGGAACACGGAAGGCTTCTCTGTTTAATCAGAATGACGTGCCTATTCCTGGGTAGGTTGCTGCTGCCATTATAACATTGTTAGCACCATTTTTCCTGTCAAAAAGAAGCACAAAACAAAACATGTATCTCCTACTCTTCAAATTTCCTTAGACAGGAGTAGCTTACTAGGTCTGGCTCAGGGTTTAATTCAACATATTAATCCTTTTTATAAGGTGGTTTCTAGTAAAAAAAAGAGGGATACTTTTCTTGAAGAGATTCAGTATTCTGAATCTGAAGAAGAAGATGAAGGAATGGATACATGGTTTTCTTCTCTGTTTTCTGATTTAGACTAAGAGGAGAGCTCAGTTGATGATTCTCCCTGTGAGTTTTCTCTTTTTCTTACACTATTTGGAGAATGTGCCAGTGTTTTCAGTGGGAGAACAGTGAGGTTTCTCAGTTCCTCAGAAAAAAACTGTGAGCCATTACAGAAGGACTTTCCAGAACCTCAACTCATTTCCCCCAGATCTGTTAGTTCTGGAGAATATGTGCATCACTACTTGTAGTTTTCCTGACAGTCAACCTGCTGCCCCTAAAAATACAGATAGAATTTAAAAGTTCCTCAGTCTTTTAAGTTTTTATATACTCGTTCCTAACCTGACGCAGCAGCTATAGCTTTAATTCATCATACTGCTGCTACTCATTTAGTTTATTCCAATCCTACTCTCTCTGACAAAGATGGGGAGATTATTGATAATTATGGGGAAAAGTGTATGCTTCTACAACCTTCATATTCAGAATTTTTAATTGTCAGGCTCATATGCTGAAGTTTATTTTGACTAGTTCTAAAAGTATGAGGAATGTTTTGTCTGCAGTTTCTTCTTGTGAGGAAAAATCCTAATTTAAATAAATAAATTATTTTTTTTCCATTCTGCAAGTCACTACTCATTGTTTGCAGTGTGTGTATGACACAGTTGATACTTCTTCAAGGACTGTGGTCACCGGTACTGTTTTTAGGAGGTTTACCTGGCTGTATTCTCAGAACTTCCCAAATGATGTTTAAAATGAGATTTTAAATTCTCTTATGGATAGGGATTAAGTCTTTGGTTTGTCTGCTGCAGCAGTGATTGAAAAGTGTGACTAAATGGGTTAGCTGATAAAGGGAATCACTGAGATTTTCAGCCCTTCTCTTCCTTATTGTCTAAGGGATTCCCTAACTCCTCATCCAGTTTTGGCAAAACAGTAAAATGAACCGTCTCAACCAAATGGCGGTACTCACATTTTTAAGAAGAAATGGCAGTAGGGAGGGGTCATTATCATCCAAAAAGAATTCAGGAACCTTTAGAAAGCCAAGGACAGTCCAACAAGTCAGAATGACTATTTAAGGGACCTTTTTTCCCCTCTCCACCCTGGCAGTCCAGTTTCCCTTCCACAAAGTCTGAATCTCCATTTTTCTCTTTGGCAAAGATAGTTCCAGACAAATGAGTTCTAAAGATCATTCATCAAGGTTACATATGGCAGTGGGAGGAAATCCTTCTCCTTCAGGGGGAAATTCATCATCTGTGAAACTAGACTCTTTTATTTCCCCCTGTACTTCAACACATGCTATCCCAGGGGTGATAGAACCATTTCCTCCTTCCCAGGTGGGGAAAGGTTTTTATTCAAGGAAGTTTTTAGTGACAAAGAAAGAAAATGCTTGGAGAACAGTTCTGGATCTTTCCTTTCCTAAACTTTTTTGTGATGGTGCTCAAGTTCAAAATGATGTCACTTCACAACTTGTTACCTCTTCTTCCTCATTCAAGTTTCCTAGTAACACAACATTTAAAAGATGTTTATCATCAAATCCCTATCCATCCAGATTTCAGGTGTTTCTTAAGGTTTTGTGTGTCTGGATTACATTATCAGTTCACTGCCTTACCCTTTTGACTAACCACTGCACCAAGAATATTCACAGCTCCAGTTATAGCTCATTTCAGGCTACAGGGTGTCCACATTTTCCGTGTTTAAATTACTTGCTTACCATTGTAGAGACTTGTTCAGTGTGTTAAGAATCTCTCACTTGAGTTAGAGATCTCTTACACAAGATGGGATTAAAAGAGATTGTTAAAAAGCCATTTTTGACTTCCTCACACAAGGTTGTGTTCCTGGGATGCCAACTAGACACCTCAGTTTAGAGAGCTTTTCTTCCATGGGTAAAATTAGGTTTTTATTTAGATCTATTTCTAAGGTTTTCCAGTCAGACTTCAGTCACTGTAAGGGAATACCTCGGGATTTTGGATCTTAAGACATGCATGATTCTCATGATGCCACTGGCATGACTCCACATGAGAAAATGCAGTGGTATCTGAAATCTCTTTGGTCCCAGCATCAACACCCTTTGTCTTTACAAATCGCAGTGCTGGGGTTTGCCAGAAGAGAAATCTTTGGTAAAGACAACAGATATCCTTAAATCCTGGTCTCCCCTTCTCCCTCCTTGCTCCAAAGCAGTAAGTCACCACAGATGTTTCAAACTTTGCTTGGAGAGCAGTTTCAGGAAGGATAAAAGTGCAGGGGGTGAGGGACAACAATGACTGATGCACGCACATAAATATCAAGGAGATGCTTGCCCTGATCAAGGTATTCATCTCTCTGAACCATCTCTGGTCTTTAGGACCTCTTCAAGTGGTTACAGACACTATCACAGTTGTGGTACAACACCAAGCAAGGGAGAACTAGGTCTTAGCCACGTTGCAGACTAGCCATGTTGGCTTGGGATATAGCTTCATAGCAAAATCACACTCTACAGGCATCCTACATTCTGTCAAAGTAAAACTGTTTGGCAGACAAGCTGAGCATGACCAGAGGAGCCCTTCAGGAGATAGAAACTAGATCATGGGATCTTCCACGATTTAATGCATCTGTGGTGAGTTCTTCAAGTAGCCCCCTTTGCCTCATCTCTGAACAATCAATTGGAAAAATTCTGTTCAAGGACTCCATGGAGGAAGGCCTGGAAGATGCCCTTTTTCCCCTGGACTGGCATATTCTTGTATGTTTTTCCACCTTATTCAATAATATCCAGGGTATGTCTGAAGATTCAGAAGAAATCCCACAAAATCATTGTGTTGACGCCCTGATGGCCCAGACAGCTGTGTTTCTCCCTTCTTTTGGAAATGGTCAGGGACAATTACCACAGGGTTCCTCACAGATGACAAGAACAGGGGTGTTTGATATACCCCAACATCAGTCATCTTCAGTTGACTGCCTGGATGATAGGATCTTAATTCCTTTTAGGTACCTGTTTACTGAGGATGTCTAACAGGTACTAATGGGGCAAGAAAGCCTGCTACTAGAAAGTTGTGTATTAGCAAATGGTTAAAGTTTGGTAGTTGGTGCCAAGAGCATAACCAGCACCCAATCAGGGCTAGTTGTTAACTGGTTTTACAATAGTTGTGTGAGTTACTATTATATGGTCTTTCTTATTCCTCTGTCAAGGTTCATTTATTGGCCATATCAGCATGCCTGCCCATGGATCCTCCTCTTTCAGTGCAGTCTCATATCAAAATGTTTTTAAAAGGGGTTTTTCATAAGAAGCTTCCAAGGAAACCAGTGGCATCTCCTTGGGATCTTAACTTTGTGTTACAGAAGCTAACACTTACTCCATTTGAACCAGCTAATCTGACTGACTAGAGGTTCTTAATATGGAAAACAGATGTTCATCGTGTTTTACTGTTGCAGTCATTACACTTGGGTTATCCTGCTGGCAGGCTATCCGCAGTCGGCCTGAATTCCAAAGTCTTGGTCCGGCGTTGGTTGCTGTCGCCTCTTCCCTGATGTCAGTGCGCCAGGGGTATAAAAGATGCAGCCGACGCCATTTTCTTCAGTCTTTCTTGCCGCGCGGTGACCAAAGCAAAAGCAGTTCGCAAGTGCCGGTCGGCTGACTTCTGAGATTTTCAAAATTGAATTTCAGATCCGAAGTCTTCATTAAAGCTAAGTACCCCATTGGAGAAACTTTTTTCTTGCTCCAGACCGATGTCAGAAAAAGTTAACAATTGTATTTCTTGTGGGAAGCAAATACCTCATAAGGATTTTCACTCTTACTGTATTCCTTGCCTGGGCCCTGACCATGACGTTGGTAGTTGTCAGTTTTGTGCTAGATTTAACCAACGCACTATTAAGCGTCGGTACGATTTTGCTTTTCATTACTTTGGCCGAAGGTTTAACTACATAATGCCGTCGGAACAGCTGACGACCCGGAGTTCATAAAAAGCGCAAGGAAAAAGAAAAGGACAGGCATCCGAGGTCCAAAACCGACGATGAAGCCTCTTCTAGGCTAGTCGCTGGTTCGCCGGTTCTCAGTGAGGCACTTTCGCAGCCTCTGGCACCCGCTACCTCAGAGCCACAGGCCACCTCCGACTTTTCAGAAACTAATCCCTCAGATGGGTCCAGAGCCGCTGAGCAGGCATCGGCTTCTGTGGGTGTTTTCAGACCTACACAGCTTTATATCAAGCCAACTTCAGCATCAAAGACAAAGACTAAGACAGTGTTAAAGACTAGAAAACAAGTACAGCATTCTCCAGGACAGACTTCCATGCCTAAGAAACAGATGCTCAAAATGGCCGAAGACCTAATTACTTTGATTAGGGGCTCCCATCCTCCTCCTGATAAGAGGCCTAGGCAAGACACTGATTATGATTCCTCTGATCAGGTTTCCATTTCCTCTGATCAGGTTTCCATTTCCTCTGACTCCTCTTTGGAACAGGGATACTCTATTCCTCCCTATGAGGATTCTGATGCTGAAGAATCTATTCCTTCAGCTTCTCCTGCTGAGGATTATTCATTTGGGGAAACCTTGCATACCATGAGGGAGCATTTCCAGTGGGCTAACCAAGATTATTCAGATTCTAAGAAAAGGCTCAGAGACTATCTTTTACTTCCTCAGCACAGACTTCTTGCTATTCCTCCTGTTCTAGACATTGTAGATGTCTTTTCAGAGTCTGGCCTGTCTCCCGACTCTTTACCTCCTGCACCTGTTAAGCCAGACAGATACTACAGGGTTCCAGAGTCTCATAAATTTCTGTATAAAAACCCTGCTGCTGACCCAGAGACTATTTCACAGGGTCCCAAAGGAGTCAAAGCTGCTAGTGCAAAAAAAACCTTTCCCCTCAGATAGAGATTCTAGGGCACTGGACAGATGGGGGAAAAAAGTTTACACTTCTGCTACCTTGGCTGTAAGGGCTTTAAATTGTCAGTTTCATATGCTTAAATATCAGCAATATTTAATGTATCTGTTAAAACAGAAAATGTTGACAAATTCTGAATGTGCTGAGAACAAGGAATTGCAGGATTTATTGCATGCAGCTGAACAAGTGGGAAAACATACTTTGCAATGTGGTTATGATTCACTGGAGGCCTCTTGCAGGGCCGCTGTAACAGGCTTGGTCATTAGAAGGCATGCTTGGTTAAAAGAACAGACTCTGCCTGATCATGTTAAAGCAAAATTATTGGATGCTCCATTACAGCATGATACTTTGTTTGGTGTTAAGGCAGAAGAGGTGTTGAAGAAAATGGAGGATAAAGCTAAATCTATGCAGACAGTAAAGGATTTCTTACAGGTGCAGCCACCCAGATTTAGCAGGAACTGGCCTTTTAAGAATTGGTCCTTTCCCGTGTCAGACAGGCCACCAAGAGGCAGATACAGATGCCCTAGAGGCAGACAACAACCCCAGGGCTCATACAGG
The DNA here is from genome assembly GCF_019279795.1 of Protopterus annectens. Classification (NCBI taxonomy): domain Eukaryota; kingdom Metazoa; phylum Chordata; order Ceratodontiformes; family Protopteridae; genus Protopterus; species Protopterus annectens. The sequence continues at coordinate 1,592,613,129 of NC_056737.1, forward strand.
CCCAAACAGTAGGGTACTTCTACCTCCAAAAGCAGAGAAGACAAGTCACACCCATATAGGAAATAGTTCCAATGACTTCCCTCTGCCAATGCCAAGCATTTTTCTTTTGGCAGCACCCTTAGGGGGAAAGCTAGCACTTTTTTCACAAAATTGGCACATGATTACCCAGGACAAATGGGTCTTAAATATAGTATCTCAGGGCTACAGGTTCCACTTTCACATCCTTCCAAGGCAAAAGGTATGCCAGACCTACCACACAATCAATGGGCAGAGGCACAAAACCAAGTTTCATCCCTCATGGACATGAGGGCTATTCAGCCAGTGCCACATCAAGAGCAGGGACAAGGTTTTTACTCATGACTTTTCTTAGTGCCAAGAAATGACAAAGCATGGAGACCAATTCTGGACCTGTCTATTCTAAATACTTTTCTGGACGTTCCGAAATTCAAAAAGTTAACTCGGCAGCAGCTTCTGCCCATGCTGGGCAAAAAGGCTTGGCTTGTAACTTTGGACCTCAAAGAGGCATACCTGCATGTCCCAGTCAGACAATCTTGCAGAAGATACCTCAGATTCATAGATGGCTCAAAGCACTACCAATTCTCTGCACTGTCCTTTGGCTTATCTACTGCGCCCAGGGTCTTCACAAAATGCCTGGCACCAGTAATTGCATTTTGCAGACAAAAAGGAATTCAAATATATCCCTACTTGGATAACTGCCTTATTCAAGCAGAGGCCAAAGACATTCTACTAAAGCATCTGGTGTTTGTAAAAAGATTACTAATTTGCCTAGGGTACACAGTAAACAAAAAGAAATCAAAACTAGTACCCTCTCAAGAGATAATATTCCTGGGTGCAAGCTTAAATACAACTGCCCAGATGGCTTATCTCATGCCAGACAAACAAAGGCATCTGACTTCTTACTTCGAAAACATGGCAACAAAGACCCAGTTATCTGCAAGAAAAATTCTGCAGGCTCTGGGCTACATGGCCTCCTGCATTCTGCTAATTCCATATGCAAGACTGCATATGAGGAAACTACAATGGTAACTAAAAGTGTTTGGACTCAACATTGCCACAGCCTGGAATCATTAATTTCCCTCATTCCTTGCCTGCAACAGGAGTTTCGATGGTGGGCACAGGCCTGTCACCACAACAAGGGACAGCCATTCACTTTACCCACAGCCAGGCAAACACTAACAACAGATGCATCAGATTATGCCTGGGGGGGCCCACATGGCAGGAAAATGTATTCAGGGCACATGGCCCCCAAGCCAAAGGTATCTACACATCAATCAAAAAGAGATGCTAGCTGTACAAAATGCCCTGACAGCCTTCAAGGACCTACTTCATCCAGGACAGCTGCTGATAAAGATGGACAACACCACAGTCATGTGGTACATAAACAAGCAGGGGGGCACACATTCCTACCCCCTCTTCAGACAAGCCATGATTTTGTGGAACACAGCATTGACTTACCAAGTACACCTGCAAGCACAATTCCTGCCAGGAAAAACAAATGCTGTGGCAGACGAACTAAGCAGAAACCTCATGGACCCTCACGAGTGGAAACTAGAGCCACATATCTTCAGCATGATAACAAGGAAATGGGGACGCCCAGACATAGATCTTTTAGCCTCCCCTCACAACTGCCAACTTCAGAGATTCTGCACAAGGACTTATCACAAATAAGCATGGAAAGTGGATGCCCTGTCATTCAGCTGGAACAACCTTACAGTATATGCCTTTCCTCCACTGCCTCTCCTCCCCAAGGTACTCCTAAAGGTCAGACAAGAGAAGCCACAAATGATTCTGATTGCCCCAGATTGTCCATGCCAACACTGGTACCCAATCCTAAGGAGCTTGTCCCAAGGCCCAGCCTGGAAATTGCCTCAAATTCCTCATTTACTGACCCAACAAAACAATCAGATCCTGCACAGCCAACTCGGAACTCTAAACCTGGCTGCATGGAGGATACTGTAACCATTCAGAATACACCTCTCTCTAAAGCGATTATGGATGTCATTTTGGAGGCCAGGAGGCCCAGCACCAGAAAATCTTATATAGAAAAATGGAAGAGATTCTGTGCTTGGAACCAGGCACAAGGAATTGACACGCTTGTTCCAAATATTCCTCAGATTTTACAATATCTAACTGAGATGCTGGACAAAGGCCTATCCTTCTCATCAATTGCCATTTCAGCTCATTACAATACAGCCCCACCTATTTTTTCATATCCATTGCTCAGGCAGTTCCTCAGGGGGGCCAAAAACGTAAGACCTCCAAGGAGCGCACCAATACCTGCATGGGACCTCAATTTTATCTTGGAAAAACTCACAATGCCTCCTTTTCAGCCAACAAATACAGCTGATGTAAAATTCTTATCATGGAAAACAGCTCTGCTCCTAGCAATAACTTCAGCAAGAAGAGTCTCAGAGTTACAGGCATTAATGGCTGTGGAACCTTTTATTATCTTCCATCCGGACAGGGTTTCTCTAAGGACAAACCCAGCATTTATGCCTAAGGTAGTGTCCAGTGTGGCTCTTAACCAAACCATCCATTTGCCTACTTTTTATCCAAACCTGGAGAATAAAGGGGAGAGACTTCTGCATTCTTTGGGCATACACAGACAGCTATGCTTCTACTTGGACAAAACTAAAGCTTTCAGAAAGACTGAGCAACTTTTAGTGGCATATGCTGCAGGATCACAAGGAAAGGTTATCTCAAAGCAGACTATTTCAAAATGGATAGGACACTGCATTCGTTTCTGCTATTCACAACATGGTAAATCAGTGCCTAAGGGCATTAGACCACATTCTACCAGGACAGCAGCCACCTCAGCAGCCTTCCTCAGAGGAGTACCAACCAAGGATATTTTGGAGGCTGCAACTTGGACTTCAGTGCGCACTTTTACTAAGCACTACCACTTGCCTCTTTACTCTAAATCCAGAGCAGGCTTTGCCATTGCAGTCTTGCAGGGCCTTATAGCTACTCCTAATTCTATTTAGACCCAGCCGCCCAACCTCAGCTTTGGGATTCAACCCAAGTGTAATGACTGCAACAGTGAAACATGATGAACATAGTACAGTTGTGTACCTACCATAAATGTAGATGTTCGAGTGTATTCACTGTTGCAATCCAGGTTACCCACCCACCATCCCCCTTTCTTTGCTGGGACTTATCTGTACTTCTCTATCCCATACAACCTATGCGGTGTATTTTCTTGTAGATGAAGGTATTGTTATTTTAGTGCATGCTTTTATTAGCAATTTTTTTTAGCCTACCCTTTTGGGGGCACCTGACATCTGGGGCAAGAAAAACTGAAGAAAATGTCGTCAGCTGCATCTTTTATACCCCTGGTGCACTGACGTCAGGGAAGAGGTGACAGCAACCGATGCCGGACCAAGACTTTGGAATTCAGGCCGACTGCGGGTAGCCTGCCAGCAGGATAACCCAAGTGTAATGACTGCAACAGTGAATACACTCGAACATCTACATTTAGGGTAGGGACACAACTGTACTTTCTACTGGTTGCCCTGTCCTCTGTTAGAAGGGTATCTGAGTTGCAAGCTCATATGGTGAGTCAACTCTATCTCATTTTCCTCAGGGACAGGGTTTCTTTGAGAACTAATCCTTCTGTTGTGCCTAAAGTGGTTTCCGAGTTTACTTTAAGCCAAGCTATCCATCTCCCAATTTTCTTTCTTGAACCTAACAATGAGAGAGAAAGGATACTCCATGCTGTGGATGTCCGTAGATAACTTGGGTGCTATCTTGACAGAACTAAATCTTTCAGATCTTTGGATCAGTTGTTCATTTCTCCTGAATGTAAGAAGAAGGAACAATCTGTTTCAAACAGACTATTTCCAAATGTTTGTCTAAGGTTGTTACCTTTTGTTATACTCCCCATAACAAAACTATTTCAGGCAGGGCCAAGGCCTTCTCTACCAGGAATTTGTCTTCATATATGGCTTTTTGGAAAGGGTTGGATTCTAGAAGTATTGTAGAAGCTGCTACTCTGTAATCTGTACATACTTTTATGAAGTACTATAAGTTTGGTTCTTTTTATAGGTACAGTTCAAGTTTTGAAGGACTATTCTCCAGGGGCACCTGGATTCCTCTCCTTTCACCTCCCAAATGTATTTAGCTATGGTAATCTACCCATATGGCTAAGACTGCTGCAGCAGTGATCAGAATGATGAACATAGTACAGTTGTTTAAGCTGAAGTTAGCATAACAGTAGATGCTGGAGTGATTATTGCAGTCATGCCATCCCTCTATCCCCCTTGTTCTTTGATGTGTTTTTTATGCCAAGGCGTGAACATTTAATTATGTTGTTCCTATCAGTTTCCTTTCAGGGCTCAGCTGCCCTCCCTGTTCTGGCAGTAAGGCTCTGAAGAGCTTTGAGTCCAGGCTTGTCTTACAGTCAGCTCAGCTTAAGGTGATTGACAGTTTAGGCATGCGGAAGGTGACCTGAAGTTTCAGAAATTGGACAGCTGTTTTATCCTTGGCAGGATACAGCCAGTATATCTAAGGCTTCTGCAACAGTGATCATTCAGACTGTTATGATAAGTTCAACTTGCACAACTGTGCTTTCTCTTGCTCATCAGAAATGTGCATATTGTTTGGGTGCAACCCATCTTGATGAGGATTGTGCTATCTGCATGGCGTTTGGTCAGTTGGCCATCAATGAATGCTGCAACAAATTGATTTTGAAGGTACTTCTCCCAGCCCTAGTGGGAAACTTGTCCCAGTCTTCATCATCTGCTCCTGGATCTTCACTGTTTGCCAAGAAGTCTTTAGAGACATAAAGGGGAGAAGACTTGTGACAATCCCAGGGAGAAGGGAATAGACTTGGAATCAGCATCCTCATTGGTCCTTTTGAATTGAGTTTTTTTTCAAGTTTTAGCTTCTGATATTTAAGCCCTGCATTTGAGCAGGTTTCTGCTTGTTTTTATCGAGTTGAACTGAGGTGGACTACCAGCCACAACTCTGAGCTGAGATATCGGACTACTAGAGGATTCTGAGCTTCCAAAAAAAAAAAAACATAAGTTGCCAGTTCTTTTGGTTATTTATACTATTTACTGCACTTTTTATTGTCTGCCGCCTACTTTTATACTATGTTTATTTACTGTGTACTAAACTACACTGTTATACTGCAATTGCCTGCTACACTGTGCCTATAAAATCAGATTTTATTGCCGTTTTCACTGTTTACCAATCTTTTTTGTTGTTTCCACTGTTTAAGAATGTAGTGGTATTTTTTTCACTGTTTTAAAGCTATCAGTACTGCCTGCTCTGGTTTTCCCATAAAGTAGTACTTAATTAACTGATCTGTTAACTGTTTAAATCATTCTTTAGAGACTCCCGGCTGATTTTCTGCTATTTTAAACATTTTTTTCAGTGTCTCACTGCTATTGTTGTGCTGTGTTAAATGTTATGTAGTGTTTCCAGCTGAAACTAGGTTAGCTAGTAGCTGTAGCACAGTCCATAACCAGGCCTGCTTCTTCTGGAGCTGTTTGTAGTGGTTTGTTTGTTCTGAGCATGTTTTCCAGGCCATCTTGGATTGGTAGGGGCCTATCTGCACTTTTGTGAGAGAATTGTGTTTGATTGGCACCTGACTTTTAAAGGGAGGCCAGTCTAGGACTTGGAATAAGCATCCTCATTGGTCCTTTTGAATTTTGTTAGTTTTTTTTTTAAAGTTTTAGCATCTGGTATTTAGGCCCTGCATTGGAGCAGGGTTTTGCTTGTTTACGCATTGCACAGCACCACCCACTACCTCGCAATTGTGCACCAAAGCCACCTATTTTATAACATATTTTCCCTTAAAACCTAGGCAGAAATATCCATTCGCCGAGGTCCTCCATGATAGTTTCTGAATAGCCACCCCTAATGACAACAGTCTTCAACCTAGCATTATGGACAGTTGGATTACCCTTGTTTCTCCTGCCAGCCTTGTTGATGTGGATCTCTTGAGGTAGTGTAGTAATTGCCTCATGTACACAGAGAACCCTGTACTAATAACACAGTCTAGTACAGAGTGCGAGAAATGTATTTAGACCAAGAATCTAGAATCCATGCTCTCTCTCACTCAAAACAGTAACACGGAGAAGGTTTTTAACTCACCCACCATTACATATTCACATAGTACCACTATTCATACACACAGTACGCTTCAAATATGTAAGCCCACATACGCGGAGTTTCTCTTAAAAAAATTACCAAAACAACAGACAACTCCAAAACACAAGTCTGCTACAGCTAACACAGTCTCCACAGCACCATTGACACATAGGAACATCAATGTCTCACCCACCAAGCCCATAAGGCATAATACTCAAAAAATATGTTTTCTTGTCATTGGAGACTCAGTAGTGAGACACACGGGTGTCTCACTCACCAGGTTGGACAAAGAGAGAGCCACGGTCAGCTGCCTGTCCACTGCCAGGATTCGCTAAATCACGTATGCATTCACATCTCTCAGCAATAATAACTGTTATGACTCTGTCATAGTTCATGTGAGTGTGTGTCCCAGGCAGGTATGTCCCTAGCCTTGAGCAGCATACTACCCTCACCTAGAATGATGCCACAGTATAAACAACAAATGATTAATTTCAATAATTGGCTTAGTTTTTGGTGTCATTCCAAGGAGATCCAGTTCCTGTCTGCCTAGGAAGCCATGGTCGACAAACTTCGTTGCTTTGCCAGAGGTTTGCATCTGGCACCCCTAGGCTTTCTGCTGCTGGCAAAGGCTCTTGCCTCCCCATAATGTATTTTTGGCACGGTTTTGAAAACATTACCATTGTGAAATTAACCAATTAGAACAAGTAAGGGTCGTGCAGCTAAATGCTAGTCATTTAAACCAAAAACTGCATTCCCTGGAAGCACTTTTATCACTAGAAGATGTAGATATCTGTGCAGTCACAGAAACCTGGTTTAAGGCCTCAGAGAGTACCCTGGCCCTGCAAAGCTACAATGCCTTCCACACCTTTAGACCACAAAATGAATGTGTGAAAACCAAAGGAGGCAGTGTTTCAATCTATATTAAGAGATAAATTCACCTCACGTCTAGGTAGACTAGGCAACTCTATGGAGTTAATCCAGATCCAGGTTATGGCGGGTAAGACCCCCATTCAAGTCCCCTCTCCATGGGTCACAACACCCACAAAGCCCACTTAACCAAACTAAAGACAATCTAAATTTTACTGAACACTGGTTATGGGGGATTTCAATTATCCCACCAACAACTGAGAAACCTACTCTAGCCCAAACTCACTAGCACAAAGGTTCCTTGACTTTGTGAATTCAGATGCCCTGGAGCAAATTGTCCATACCTTGACAAACGGAACAAGCATTCTAGCTCTGGTCCTCGCCGACATGTCAAACAGGTGCACTGCTGCAACTGTTGGGCCGTCATTAGTTAAAACTTGACCACAAATCTGTCACCTTCGAACTGACACTAACACCAGAACTCACAAAGGGGGAAATCAGACTAAAAACTTCATCAAGGCAAACTGTACCCTCCTAGGTGAATGTATAAATGCATTCCAAGCCCCATCCCAAACTGGATGTGGTAACTGCACCAAAGCTTACACTAAAGCCCTGAACAATCACTTGTATAAATGTATAAACTTGGCTGTACCAGATAGAATCAAAGCCAGAGACCCAAGTAAAATCAAGCTGCCATGGTGGACTTCCAGCATCAACAAACTCTACAATAAACACATAAAGTTGCTGTCCAAGAAAACAAAGACAAGAACCCAACAATGGAAAAGCACCCTCCTCAGCCTTAACAGGCAAATAAGACAGCTTGCCAAATCCTCCAAAAGCTCCTTTGAGAGAAACCTAGTAAGTACTGCCAAGGATAACCATAAGTTATAGCTATGTACATAATCTAAAGGGTAGGACCCAAGCTTATGCAGAACTAGTGGCCAATGATATCACACACACTGACCCCACAGAGATAGTGAACCTGCTAGTGGATAGATTTGGTAAAAATTTTACTCCTTTATCCTACCTATCCTACAACTATCTGAAGAGCAGGTCCTCAAAGCCCTATCCATTGCAAAGAACACGGCCTCTCTGGGACTAGATGACATCCCAGGCTGTCTTCTAAACAGGCTAAAACATGAACTAGCATCACCACTAAGTACTCTTTTCAATCATAGCCTAACCACAGGCTTTGTTTATGCGGAATGGAGAACAGCTACAGTTATTCCCCTCCACAAAGGTGGTCTAGCAACAGACCCAAGGAATTACAGACCCATAAGCCTGACCAGCCCCATCTGTAAGGCTATAGAACGTATCATTATGGACCTCATAAATAAAGATATAGGTGACCTCCAAATTCTGGATCCTACCTAATTCAGCTTTCTGTAAGGCTATGGAACATATCATTATGGACCTCATAAATAAAGACATAGGTGACCTCCAAACCCTGGATCCTACCTAATTCATCTTCATGAAGGGCAAATCCTGCCTGCTAAATCTGGTGGATTTCTTTGAAAGTGTGACCAAGGACATTGATGAAGGCAGATCTGTGCACATAGCATACCTCGACTTGGCAAAGGCTTTCAACACAATTCCACATTCAGGCATTACCAATAAACTTAACAAGCTGGGTTGCTAGCTAGCTCACAAACCAAACACATGCTATGAAAGTGGGTGACTCCACATCAACCAGCAGACCTGTTACCAATGGGTGCCACAGGGGTCACTGCTGGGCCCCCTACTGTTTGGTAAATACTTCTCAGACATTCAGGTCAAAACTAAAGGGTTGTGGCTGACCAAGTTTGCAAACAACTGCAAACTAGGTACAGTAAGTGAATCCCCAAATGATGTCAGTATAATCCAGTATGGTCTCACACAGACCAATGACTGGTGTAGTAGTGATGGTCTCAAACTGAATGCGAAGAAAGGCATCATCATTCCCTTCAGCACAATGTCCTTTCACACTATCAAATCAGTAACAATACCCTAAATACCTGTGAAGTGGTAAGGGACCTGGGATCACAGGTGGACCGTGACCTTAATTTTGACCACCATATGTCTGCCATTGTAAGGAAAGCTTTCCATGTAGCTCACTTGATTAGTAAAGACATCGGCTGGAGAGCAAAAGAAGTTATAATCCCCCAGTACTCAACACTTATCTGACCCATAAGTGAGTATAATGCCCCATTTGATATGTACTGTACTAAGCACCTACAGCAATTAGAGAGACCTCAGAGGTTTCTAACAAAGAAGATCAAGGGCCTTCATCATGTGCTTTACACAGACTGACTAAAATCCCTGTCACTATGCTTCATATCATAAAGACTTCTTAGGGGAGACTTATGCCTGGCCTATAGAGCAACTCAAGACCCTAGGGTCACCCATTCCAGGGATGTAAATATGGCTTGCGACTTAAATAGGACATGCTGGAGGGGCAGAAAAAATAGGACATGCTGAAGGGACAGATTTATCTCCCAGCAACTGCAACATCTTTGGAACAGGCTACCAATTCATGGGAAACAGAGCACCTCTATGTCACTGTTCAAGAGGAACCTAGATAAGCGGATGGGGCATCTTAAATTCTTACCAGGGATAGTGCCCACAACCCTCCTGTACATGGGCAGTCATCACTAAATGCAGTCTTGGATATTGACTAGTACCTCTACAGTATTACATTGGGTTGAAATGACTAGGCTTAAAATGACCTTTGGGTCGATAGCCTAGTAATCTGCTATGATCCTATGACTAGGAAGTGCTCTTCCAACTGCTCTTCCTCTTCTCTGGCTTCCTGGTTTGATCTGACCCCTCCCCCCATTCTATCTGATAGCCATGTGGACTTGAACTCCATCTTTATTAAAGCCAAGATTCTCTCTGGAGCTAACTGTCCCCTAAGCTGCATTCCCTCTTCTTACAGGAGTGACCAGTCCTGACATCTTGGTGACCTCCTTTGACCTCTCCCTCCATCAGATCAGCGTAGTCTACCAGAAGCAGATATAACTAAAATTATGAAGTTGTTACACAGGACCCAAATTCAGATTGGGGGGATTTTCCTGGCTCTAACTCCTGTTGGAACAGTGAGCTTCTGTCCTTCACCCATTCCTGTGGTCACTCCTACCCTGATCTGTCTTTCTGTTTCAGGGACCTTGGGTCTGTGTGTTACCCAAGGATTGCCCCCATCAGAAATGAAGACTTTGCCATCTGTCACTCTGATGACATCTCTGATCCATCCGGTTGCAAGTGCATTAGATCAAGAGTGTTCTAGGAGCTGAAGTGTCTGCACCAGATGTGAGGATAGGGGATTTATTCCAAATTTGTTGGTGCCTTCCCTTCCTCTTGGAGCTTTGGCACTAGATAGCCCAGCTTCAGTGTTGGCCTCTGAGCAGTACCGGGTTGGATACTGAGACCCACCTGGTTTAGATACCTCTCCTTTAACTGAGGTTGTTTTGGGCTCTGACTCTGAGTCTGCTTTTGAAGCAGTCAAGAGACCATTCTCCTTTTCAGGTAAGTGGGCCTGCCGTACACTCACAGCTTTTCCCATCTCCAGGTAAAAAACCTTGGGGTCCTGATCCTACTTTTCCTATTCCATCAGGTCAGTCTGTTCTTAAGAGTCTTGAGATTGTCCACATTCAGGACATTACTGTGTGCCGATGTCTGTCACAGACATGCGGTCCAGACCCGGAGTGAATTTCCGATTTCCCATCCATTGGTTAAGGTTATGCCTTGCATGCCAAACATAGATTGCCTGTCTGTAACCTGTAGGAGACAGGGTTTTATGGCAGTCTGTACAAAATAATGTGTTTATACCCTGGATCCTTCTGCTAAGGAACCTTTGTGATGTTCCAACTGTTGCATATGTCTAGTCAGGTACATGCCAGAGGGAGCATTATAATCAATGATGGGTCTGATAAGGGCCAAACAAATTTGGCATTATGGCTTCCTTGGACCTGGATGCCATGTCCTTACTTATGTTTTGGCCACATGTTGATCAAAGGTTAGATTACTGTCTACCTATATTGCCAGATCCCTGACTGCCAGATCAACTTTAGGAGTGGCTTATTGATAGAGTAATTAGCATGGATGGCAGTTTTCTGAAAAGGCAGTATAATGCATTTCTTGGCATTGAGTTGTAGTCTGTAACTTTGGCCCCAGTTATTTGTCTGTGTTAGACCCTCTTGTAAAATGTTTGTGTCAAGAGGGGAGTATGTGATAGTTCCCAATTTGCAGTCATCTGTGAGCTAAGGTTTATAGATTAGTACGAGGCTAACGGCCCCTGTGGACCATTTTAAGTCTAACCAATTATCCCATGTGAGAGTCAAACCACATATTTCATGTTGTTAAGGTAAAAACCTTAACCATTATGCCAGCCTCCCTCCCTCCTTTTGTCAGCCAAAGGTCCTTGACATTAACCTTTACCTCTGAGAAATAGATGTAAATACGAGTGGCCCCAGCATGATGCCCTAAGGTACCCTGCTGGTGATGGGTCTATGTTTAATCATCAAACAGCACGTTTATTGAACACTAATCATTGAAACATCTTTTAATCAAAAGGACATAACATTGTAAAGATTTACATTGAATGATAATAGTTAGCCACCATAAAGGAACTGCAATGTAGTACTTATCTGTAACTTAGCTAGGAGAAAGCCTGCTCTTTTCCCACTGTAGTGGGATTAGTGGGGGTTGGGGGCCACAACCTCCCACAAGACGAGGATTCAGTAAACACAGGACACTACTTATGTGGGGGCTGCACCCGCCACCCCCCCCATTAATTATATATACCAATTCTAAGGTCACACTACACTGGGGAAAGGGCAGGTTTTCTTACAGCTAAGTTAGGGCTAAGTAAGTACTATGTTGCGCTTCCTTTATGTTGGCCAACTATCATCGTTCAGTGTAAATCTTTACAATGATATGGCCTTTCGATTAAAGGAAGTTTCAATGATTAGTATTCAATAAACAGCTATTTGATGAACATGCTGTTCGATGATTAAACATAGACCCGCTTGTGATAGGTCTTTTAGTGCAGGTGCTTTCACTTATTCTGACTTCCTGGGTCCTTTCTGTGAGCCAGCTGCCAATCTAGTGAGCTGCATAGGGGTTTATGCTCAGTTCAGTGAGTTTGTCAACTGTACCCATTGTGGAGTTTTGTATCAAATGCTTTACCCAGGTTCAGGTAGGTGGTATGCATCATTTTCCACTCATCCATTGCCTTGGTGACCTTTTTTAAAGAAGTCTACTGTGTTTAGTAAGCATGACTTTCCCTTGGTAAGGCCAAACTGGATTGGGTCCTGTGTCTGACAGTTGCCTATGTCTTTTTTGATCATTTCCATGATAATTTATTCCATTGCTTTGCATATTAAACTAGTCAGACTATTAAGTCTCTAGTTTCTAAGGTCAGTTGATGGTCCAGCCTTGTGGAGTGGGCTAACTGTTACAGTCCTCCATTCTCATGGTAGAAAGCTTGTTTTGAGGCTGTGGTTGACTCAGGTGGTCCTGATAGGTCAAGTTTCAAGCAATTTAGGAGGCATTCTGGGATATTGTTAAGGGCCATTAACACTGTGCTTTTGGCATTAGCAAGCACCACCGGGACATGCTTTCTGTTAACAGTTGGAATTATGCAAGTAGGTATTTCATGGGTTGAGTGGTGAGTGTCAGCCAGAACATTTGCTATGTCGCTATGCTCAGTGAAGGTGGCACCACTGACCACTGTTAAACACACTGATGTGATGTGTGCTGTCTGTGAGGTTTTGGACATAGATGTAGAAAGCCTTCTGGTTGTCTTTAGTGTGTCAGGGTCTCCTGAACTTGTAATTGGCCTTGTTAGACTTAATTAGTCCTCTTAGTTTCCTGTTTAATTTAATTAGAGAGCTCCTATCATTATGGGAGTTGCTTTTTATGATTTTAGCAATTACTTTTTTCCTTTTGTTATATAGCCTATTAAGCTTAGGATTCCATTAGTATGGTTTGTTTTTAGTTTGATTTGGGCTTCTAATAGGTTCAGCGGCCTCTGTCTATCCATTTACATGGTTGTACAAGGTCTCTGTGAACTTGGGGTTAGAAAGGGTATTACATTTTGACAAACTGTTGCTTAATATAATCTAGTTTGTTTTGGAATAGTTTTTAACTGTTACAGGGTTTGCTGGGGTTACCGAGTTAATTTTTATTTTGAAGGAGACAGCTTTTGGTCTGAACTCACTGGTGTGGACCTGACATGGGGGGGGGGGGGGGGGGTGCAGAACTCTTATATACTGGTGACTACCAGGTCCAGTGTCTTTGAACCTCTGATGGGTGTACACACTATCTGTTCAAGGGTATTTGTGTTAATAAAGTCCTAGAATCATTGTGCCTGCAAGTATGAGACAGTGTTTTCAATAGAGGGGTAGTTAGAGTATGTCATGAATAGGGTACTTCATTTAATTGCAAGTTATGGGATTCTATGGACATAGAAGGTGACTTATAGCTTGCTAGGATATGGTATGGGACTTTGTGGTGATTTGCATGTAGATAAATTCCAGGGCATCATCTTGTTTAACCGATGTAGAGTTATGCTTGTTCCTAATGTAGATTGAGACTCCTCCATCTTATGTCCCTGTTTGTGCAGAAGGCTCTGACTCCTTGCACTGCCAGAGTACTTTCTGTGGATTTAAACTCTGTCTCAGTAATGGCACAAATGTCTATATCCTCCAGAGAGAGCAGAGCTTGTAGGGTGTGAAGTTTCTTGTTTAGGCTCCTAACTTTAAGCAGTAGCACCTTTAGGTTTCTTTGGATTTTATTTGCTATGTTGGTAAGTTTGTCAATTTGGCATTGGCTAAAAAAGGCTCTAAGGGGGTGGATAAAGTTTTAACCAATATTCTTTGCCAAGCAGTGTGGTCTGTTAACCATGTCCTTCCAAGCTGACAAATATTGAATTTCTCTGGAAAGACACCAGAAACTAAGACAATTATTGAAGTCAGTTATTTTTGTTCATACTGTGGAACCATCCCTGGTGAAGGCATAATGCTGCTCAGTGCAAAGTACATACATGTCTGAGACACATTCAGACTGTTTTTCTTTATTTATTGACATTTGATTACAGGGAAAGTGTAACAGGATAGAAACCCATGTTCAGTGAAGGCCTGGAGAGAAAAGGTCCAAAGTATTACAAAGCATTTTAGGAGCAATAATTTTGCAATCTTCAAAAATAATACAAAAAACATCAACAGTTTAAATAATTATATGAAATTAGACATATTATTAAACATTTGTTAAGAATAGATACAACCTTAACACCAAGAAAGATTGCTTGCAAGTATAATGCAACAACAAAACAACTTAAACTACATTGACAAGGCAATTTCAAATGTTAAGGACCTTTAGAATGATTTAAAGGCAAAATCAACAAATAAAGCGAAAATAAAGCAGTAGCACAGTAGCACTCTAGACAGTTAACTGAAGTGCAAAACAATAAAAAACTCTCTTACCTGCTAATGTAGAGCAGGATAAACTCAGGACCCCCCCCCAAAAAAAAAGTGCACCAAGCAGATGGAAGCTCTGGGAAAATGAGCAGGAGACTATTTGTAGTTTGCTTGTGTCTTTCGGCTTTTCCCGGTTAGGGGTCACCACAGCGGTACTCTGGTCCGCTAATGATTGGCAGTTGATTTTTTACATACCGGCTTGCCAGGCCTGATGCACAACATTCAACAAAGGTATGCCCATTCACGCATGTCTCCACGCAGAAGACGCTCTAGCTGAGAATCAAACTGGACAGTGTCTTACTGTGAGGCGACAACGCTACCGCAGCACCACCATCACGAGTAGGAGACTATTTGTAGTAAAGGAAGTTAACTAAAGTGCAACACTGGTTTGGTGGGCAGTCACTTAGTATTATGGATATATGGAAAACAGTGGGTGGGTAAGTACTTAAATAGGTTACAGAACAGACAATAACAATCAATGAAAGAGGAGAGGGAAGGACTTTGGAAGTTGGATTACCATAAGGGACTGAGACCAGATATGCAGCCTTTTAAAACCCCAACAAGAAAAAGGTGGGAGGGTTAGGAACATTTTCAAACTGGAGCTCCAAATCCTGTGGTTAGAATTTCAGAAAATTTTAGCTTAATGTCTTGGTGGTGGTGGTGGTGGGGTGTAGCAACATAAAAAGAAAGGCACTGGAATGCAACTTTAAGGTGGTATATACAGCTATTAAAAGTACTGAAACACAAATCATAGAGCAGAATTCACAATACTACATCTACTGCAATCCTACCACAGACTAAGGCACTAGACTTTGTGGAAATTTACCAGTGACATTGTAATAAGTAACTAAATGAGGCTCGAGTCTGGCAGCAAATCACAGTATTGCCACAACTGTGAAAGAAGGCACAAGACTAAGGCTCCAGACTGGGTTCAAAATATATAAAAAATCTACCTTTTACATGTAATTCTACATTTGGAAATAGAAATGTGGTATAATGCATAAATCTTGCTAAAATCTTGCAGTAATACACAATCTTCACACAACTGCAAATGAGGCTAAAAACTATGGTAAACTGTTTATAAAACACGGCAAAGCTTTCAGGTTACAAAACCCTTCTTCAGTGCACTGAAGAAGGGTTTTGTAACCTGAAAGCTTTGCCGTGTTTTATAAACAGTTTATCTTCCAGTATTTATGTGTTTTTGATTGTTACTTCATTTTATACTCTGTAAGTGCTAAAAACTATGGTCCCAGGACAAACTGAAAAAAAAAATGGGACATAAGGCAAAGAAGTGTGCAGACGTATCATCACATGTCACTATAAGTGTAAGTTAAAATATTTAAGCAGAATTTAAATGTAAAGCTTTTTTCTTCCCTTTTGATGGAAAGCTTGTATCTCACTTCTCTCAGAGTCTTGAACAAAAGAACTTTTGAGACAGAAAAGTGGTTGGTCTTCTCAAGAGGAATCAGTGTTTCAAGAGACCTTTGGATTTGGCTCAGCTAGTTCTTGGGTGATCCCTCTTGCAGATGAGATGGTAGACTTAACTCTCAGCAGACATGGAAGGAGCTGGATGTGGCTGAAATGATACCTCGTAGATCAGATAAATTTCTTGGTTCACCGAAAATTGCTGGTGGTGGATTCCATGGTAGTATCCATCAAAAAAGAGCTGACTAAAGAGATCTCCCGCTGTCTCTCCCCCTAAAAGGGAGAGCAGGGCATTGGACAGGTTTGGTAAGTGCGTTTACACCTCAACTACCTTCACTCTGAGGACATTGAATTATTTGGCACGTGATAAAATTTCAGAGAGGTTTGACTAAATACTTTTTCAAATCTTGTCCATGTCTGTGGAGGACAAGAAAGCTGTGGATTTGCACCAGGCAACCCTACAGTGTCTTTCCATTGCCTGTGTGTGTCTTACTTCCAGTGCAACTGAGCACACTTTGAGAGCTGCAGGTACATACATTACCATAATGAGACATGCTTGAATGTGCATTTGTGACTTTGCATAATGTTTCAAGATGTCATTTGTGAATGCTGGTCCACATACACACACTAGGAGTGAGCAAGATGGGAAAACCCTTTCTGCCATAAGGATATAATTTTGTATGCCCCAGAGGTAATTTTCTAGGAACCAGAAGGGAGGTAAGAAACTGTGGTTCTGGAAGTGACAATGGTTCTCTCTGGACACTTCTGGAGATAGACCCCGCTCACTACAGAGAGGGAAACTTCTAATGGTGAATATTGCCCATGTGGCAGAGGAGGTCCAGAAATCCGAGGCTTCAGGTGTCCTTTCTCCAAGAGGCCTTATCAGAACTCCTGAATGGTTGCCTGACTGCTGTCTTCTGGAGGCAGTCAGGGGGTGCATATCCTTGCAGCCAGAAACTTGGACATCCATCACCAAAGATTTATGGCTGAGGAGGATTATAACTAGAGGCTATTCCATCCATTTCTTTTTACCCCTCTCCACCTCGAAAGAAATTTCACAATATTCCACCCTCGCAAAGAAAAGCAGCCTCTATAGAGATATAAAAGCTGCTAGATAAGCACGTCATCCAGGAAGTCCCACCAGACTAACAAGGATCTGGAACTTGCACAAGATTCTTTTTGGTGCCAAAAAAGACCGGGGACCTCAGGCCAGTTTTGGGCCTCAGTCATCTCAATTAGTGTGTCAAGCACACAATGTTTTGGATGGTCATGTTGCAGTCTGTCTTCTCTCTATTGAGGAGGAATTAGTGGATGTGCTAGATAGACCTTCAGGATATGTACTTCCACATTATGATGGGCAGATGATCCAGAAGGCTTCTCCACTCTCAGCTT
Source organism: Protopterus annectens (assembly GCF_019279795.1). Classification (NCBI taxonomy): domain Eukaryota; kingdom Metazoa; phylum Chordata; order Ceratodontiformes; family Protopteridae; genus Protopterus; species Protopterus annectens. Next base: position 1,592,630,384 of record NC_056737.1, read on the forward strand.
TGATCCAGTCACTTTCAGTCTAGATCCCTGCCCTTTGGTCTCACAGCAGCCTCCCTGGGTATTCCGAGTGTTCATTACCACTCCTCCCAGGTTTATTCTTGTTTGGGCCAGGGACTATCTGCTCCATCTTCGACCCTAATTGGGTATAACAGTAAATCTTGACAAAAATTGGAATTCATAGGTGCCCATCTAGATACCACAACCCAAGCAGCAAGAGTGATGGAGAACAGGTTGCCCACCATTTGAAATCAGGCACGGAAGATTCTCCCCTGTTGGATGCCACCAGCCAGATTGATTCTACAGCTACTGGGACTGATGGAAAACTCCATCACCGTTGTTACTCTAGCCAGATATCACAGAATAGTCCTACAAATGACTGGTACCAACCCATGAGTTTCCGGATTCATTTAATAAACATTTGCAGGATGAATATAAGGTAGTGGATTCAGTCTACCAAATTATCTCAAAGCCGTCTATTTGTATTTCCTTCTCCCAAAGCCACAGTGACCATGGACTTTTCCCAGCTATGGTGGTGGTGGGGCATTACATGTGACAGATTGTCCATGGCACATAATCCCTCTCCAAAGACAGTCTTCACATCAGTGTTCTAGAGATAAGGATGGTTCCCCTAGCATTGCATGGTGTCAAGGAAGTCCTAGCTCTAGGGGTGAATTCTGTCCAGACATACATGTCTGTAGTCTGCTACATCAACAAACGAAGGGGATCATATTCCTACCATTTATGTTGAGAACCGATGACAGTGTGGCAGTGGGAGATATCTTCTGATACCAATGCACATACCGGGGAAATCCATTGTTCTGGCAGACATGTTGAGCAGGTCAATTCTACCTCATGAATGAACCCTCAAGCCGACTGTGTTGAAGTAGATTTTCCATCAGTGGGGCCTACCATGCTGCAATTTCTTTGCCGCTCCCCTCAACACCAAGTGCAAAAGTTTTTTTGGTGGAACTTGCGGTAATCTTGTACACAGGTAGACAGTTGTGGGGTGTTGGGTCTTATGTTCTCAGGTGATGATGTGGAGCTTCCACAGGTGGTGTGCTGGCTTAGATGTACCATCTGTCCTTGCATTGTCTGATCTGGAGGTAGGTGCTCCAGTGGAGGCCATAGCATTTTGGATGCTTGTGTAGGAACATTGCCGTGGCATCCTGCTGCATGGTACTGGAGGGTGGGTGCCTGCCCCCATTACTTCCTCTCTGGCCAGAGGTGTGCGTCACTTTGTAAATATGTAGTGGGGAGTGGTCTGTTGTTAAACTTCAAGACACTGAGTGGGATGCCTGATGGGGTGTGTTTGCAGTGGAGGTAGATGAATGTCATCCATGTCCATGTGACCATGCACACCCAGGAGGCATTTTTGAAGCTAAATGAATTTCCTTTGCATCCAAATGATTATCCACTGCCAGGGGTGGACCTCTTTATTCCACACAGCTGTGGGGGAGGGGAGTGTTCCCTCCACTGTTAGTCTTGTTGAAAGGTCCCCTGTCTTCTCAGACTGTGCCATGTTCACTGTGCCATTATTGTCAACCTCTAGAGATGTGCTGACCTCAGACATGTGCAGACCTGTACTTTCTATTCCTCTGCCCACAGAGCCTGTAAAAGCATACAGATAACTTTCCAGTGCATTAAATGGTAGATATTTACCTCCACCACAGTGCATCAGGCAGACAGTTGCATGTTAGGAATATACATGGCCTATGAGCATATACATACCTGCAAATTCACTAGGCAATGTCTGCCTGCAATGGCATGTCATACAATCTTCCTAGTAAATTTTCCACAGACACATCAGCAGTTGTAACCTATGTTGCAGCTATGATGTTCTTGTGTGACAGTAACGCACATGGTCATGTGTGAGTACACCAGGCTGATGTGTTACCAATGATGTTTGTGATTGGTATTTGCCACTGTTTATCTTGGGCATCCACAACAAAAACCTGGGCAGTCCTGACCAGTCCAGTTTCTGCACATAATCTTCCAACTTGATATCAGTGTCCTGTCATTTATTCACTGTGGGTTATACGGAATTGCTCAGTCTTCATAAGCTGAGAATGTGTTCTGGGATTGGCTGCAGTGGCTGACCTATCTGTGGCCATGTCTTGTTCCCTGTTCTATGCATGGAAGATATTGTATGTGACCTGCAGCACTGGTTGGGTCAATCTACATCATTTATTTGTGGAGCCATTTCCTGACACACCTGGTTTTTGAAGGCTTTGTTCCCCATATCTTTTGCCATCATTTTGTCTCCTGTGAGGTGATTTTTTTTTCTATGCTCTGCCATTCTTTGGTGCCATCTCAGTTCCATTACACCTGTGTTAGCACATGTGGACAGGTGTGTGTATGCAGGGCTGGCTGTGTTTGACAGTACCTGCCAACTCAGTGCTCCCACCACCCCTGTGGGGGTACTGCTTTCTGCAATGTTACAATATAAATATATGTGACACTGTTTCTTCCTGTGTTGTCCCTGGGTTCCCATCCCTAACAGGTACACAAGCTATCCTGCCTGTTTCCCATGGTTTGCGCAGTTGTCTTTTCCCCCAAAAGGACTACAACCTGTCATTTTTTACATTGAGGTGTAGATAGATGAAGTTCCATTGACTGAATATAGGGAATGAAAGCGCTTATCTATATATCTTGTGTCTCAGGTTTGTGTGTAGCTTTATTTTTAGTTGAGGTATAGATAGATGTTTTTCCCATAATGAAAACAGCAGCAGTTTTGCCTATTCCCTGTGCCCTTGTTGGTTGGAAGACCCTCCCAACATTGCAAGATGTCCTCCCTGTATCCCATGCCCTTAATGTGTTGAACATCTCACCACCAACATAATCTAACATATACAACTCTACTGTTGCTTTCTTAAATTTGGATGTTCTGTAGTCTGTCAGTCTTTGTAGTGTGGGCTTTTGCAGTATGGTCAACATACTGCTTATTGCACTGTAAAAAGATTTGCAGGATGGCAAGTAGTCTAATGATGTGATTTGATTTGCTGTGGTGTGTGTGTGTGTGTGTGTGTGTGTGTGTGTGTGTGTGTGTGTGAGTGTGTGTGTCTGCATGTGTCTTCGTGTGTGTGTGTGTGTGTGTGTGTGTGTGTTTGAGGAGGGAAATTCCCTGCCAGAGAAGACAAGGCAGACTCTCGACCTCTGTCAGGATAACCCAAATGTGATGACTGCAACAGTGAATACACTCAAGAATCTACATTTATGGTAAGTGTACGCATCTGTACTTTTTGTATCATCCCTTCTATGGACTGTTATCAAGTCCAAAAAGTGCAGGTCCTCTTTTGATGTTTCCTTGCTACTGTTTCTATTTCCATAAAATGTTATGCGGCATGGTGCACACAACAAATATTTGGCTACTGATCTCTGGTGAATACTACATTGCCCCACTAGAGTATCAGACCAGCATAAACACTTCTTAAGTTAACCAAAATATGTTCTACCATGTTGTGGGTTTCTACATATACAGTATTGTATGTCATCTCTGCCACGGGCTTTAGCCTGTGGCTGGGGGTCAACACCCATGGTTGCATGACATCAACTTCAACACACTAGAGGCACCTTGATAATACCACCTGCTTGCATGGCAACTGCATGTACTGGCCTGTTATGTACTTGCTCACTTGTGCACCTACCAACTAGATGACCCCATATGGAGTCCCCCACACACATGAACATTTGGTATATGTCAGACTTGTACCATATGTGGTGGGAATTATGAGAACGATCTGTGTGTCTTATGAAAACATTATAGATGATGCCTTGGGTATTGCTCACTGCCTTGCAGTTGAAAGAGTGGAAGCCTTTCCCGTTGACACTGTCTGCACCAGAAAAAGCTTTGATGGCAGGTTATGTGCAATCAGTGGCTCACATGATCTCAGGCAAACAGACTATGTTGTAAAAACAGAAACACAGGAAAGGTTATGTCTTCTGCAGTCCTTGGGAGCCACCTGTGTTGAGTACATACTGCAGTGAAATATTGAGGAACTAGTGAAGGTACACTATGCTGATGACCGTGATGTTCCTAGTTTGTCCACTATAGAAACTGAAAGGTCACCTCTAACTAAGATAGCTAAAGCTAAACATACTTTAGTGTTCACTGGAATTGGCAGTCCATGGCTCTCTCTTGACACTGTGAGGCACACAGTTTGACAAGCTCCTCTGTAGTTTTCCTCTCCACACACAAGTTGCCCATAATTTTCTGTGAGAAAAGTGCTAGTAAATTAGGTGCTGACATTGCCATCTGCATTGGAGCGGAGGGTTGTGGAGCACAGTGTCAAGGTCGGTGGCTCAGCAAATGGCCAATGGTAAGTGCTGCTTCCTATAGCAGTTGCTATTGCAGTGTCTTGTATACTTTCAGTTCCTAGCATTTAGAATAGGTAAACAATTTGTTACTGTGTGCCTTTGTATATGTGTCTGAACTGCTTTCCCCATGTTTGATGCCATCATTTGCATTATTGCTATGCCTAATTTATATCAAGAACCAAATTTCCTTAGTATTCTGCAGTTGTTTGCCTGCACTGCATACATTGCTGTTTTGGCATTAGAGCAGCCATGCTATTGTGTCTTGGAATCATCTCCTCCCAGTGTGTTTCTATTTCCCATGCTACTTTCTGCAGGGCCATGCTCATTCCATGAATACTAGCCTGAATTTCATTTATTTGTTTGACAAGCAGGCTGTATAACAGAAGGAAGAATATCATGGCAAAAAGTAGGAGGTGTAGCAGTCAGCAGGATGAAAGCACTCTCATCAAACTAAACAAACATCTCAGAGGACAAATCAAGTCCACCAAAGCCAAATTTAAGGTGAATTTGGCCTCTCAGGCTAAGGACACTCACAAGGCATTCTTTAGCTATGTTCGCAGCCTCAAAAGCAATACACAATTGTGTGCAGAGCTCAGTGTAAATGAAGCCACCTATACTGAGCCAGAAGATATAGCAAACCTACTGGCCGATAAATTTTTACCCCTCTCTCCCCCTCACCCTTCCCTCAGAAAATACAATCAAATATAACTCCCCCTGCTATCACTAGGGAACAGGTCCTTAATGCTCCCTCTAAGGCCAAGAACACTGCATCAATGGTCCCAGACAATATCACAGGATGCCTTCTAAATAGCATGAAACATGCCCTATCAGGGTCTCTGGAATTGCTATTTAACTATAGCCTTCAAACAGGCTTCATGCCTCATGAATGGAGAACAGCAACAATCATCCTTCTGCAAAAAGGTGGGACATCTACAGACCCTGGAATCTACAGACCCATAAGTCTCACTAGTCTTGTATGTAAAACCATGGCAAGAATTATTATGGAGATGATCAATAAAGATATAGTAAACCTCCAGACACTGGACCCAACCCAGTTTAGTTTCATCAAGGGCAGATCATCCCTATTCAACCTGGTGGACTTCGTTGAGAAGGTCACCAAAGCAATGGATGAGGGCAAAATGGTTTACACTGCCTACCTTGACCTGGACAAGGCATTTGACACAATAACATACTCGGGCATTGCTGACAAACTCAATAAGTTAGGTACAAACCCATATGTCACCTTATAGATAGCCACCTGGCTCACAGTCAAGACCCAGGAAGTTAGAATTGGGGAGCCCCCCCTCTACAAAGAGGCCTGTCACAAGTGGAGTCCCTCCTTGGACTGCTCCTTTTTTGGCTGCGGTGGTGCAAAGGTTAGCATTGTTGCCTCACAGCAAGGGGTTCTCCCGTTCGATTCTTGGCTGGAGCACCTTCTGTGTGGAGTCTGCATGTCCTCCCCATGGTCGAGTGACATTAAAGACATGCAGGTAGGTGTGTGTGTGAATGGGTGTTCCTTCTATAAAGGTTGGGCATTGGGCTGGCACCTCAACACCGTAAAAATCCACTGCCAGTCATTAGCGGACCAGAGTTCTGCTGTGGCGACCTCTAACCGGGAAAAGCCGAAAGACATTACTTTACTTCTCTGAAGTTAAGGCTAATGTCAGTGGTCTCTGGCTGACTAAATTTGCAGATGATTGCAAATTATGAGCAGTCACTGAATTCCATTCTGACAGAAATATTCTCCAGGAGGGGCTGACACAGACAAACAACTGGTGTCAGGGCCATGGTCTAAAACTAAATGCCAAGAAATGCATAATAGTATCCTTCAGGAAGTCGTCCACCCTTGCTAACTATCATATTGACAGCACACACCTTAGAGTTGACCCACTAGTCAGAGACTTAGGGACACACAAAAATAATGATCTAACCTTTGACTATCACCTGTCTGTGATAGTGAGGAAATCATTCTATGCTGTGCAACTTATAAAAAAAGGTATGGCATCAAGTCCAAGGAAGTTATTGTTCCACTGTATTTGGCATTCATCATATCTATCATTGAGTACAATGCCCCCTTTGGTATGTACCTAACCAGGCATATCCAACAACTGGAATGTCCACAGAGTTTTCTCACTAAAAGAATAGAGGGCTTAAGTAAATTGTCCTATACAGACCACCTCAAGGCTCTATCCCTGTATTCTGTCTCTTACAGGCTTTTGAGGGGTAGATCTATGCCTGAACATACAGGGCATTGTCAGACCCTACTCTGATGGACCCCCTGCATACCCTCAAAACAAACAGCACCAGGATTACCCATTCTAAGGACTTGAACCTTGCCCATGATATAAATAGCACCTACTGGAGAGACAGATATGTATCCCAGAGATTACCCCATCTCTGGAACAGGCTCCCCATTCATGTAAAGCAGAGTTCCTCCCTAACCCAATTCAAGTGCAACTTGTACAATTAGATGGGGAACATGAAATTCATCCCTGGTTTGGCACCTATGTCTTTAATGTACACAGGCAATTTGTAAATGGTTCTTCTCCCAGGCACTAGCTTGCAAATGTTTCATCTCCCAAGCCTCTGCTTACATCTGTCAAGGGTATCAGAACTTGTCAGAGATTAGGGATGCATGGCTAGACTTAAAAAGGCAGAACTTGTCAGAGATTTGGGATGCATGACTAGGCTTAAAAAGCCCTTGTGGTCATTAGCCTAGTAAACACCTATGAACTTTTATGATTTAGATTATATCTCAGTAATATCACATCTGCTTGTCTTAGAGTGTTTTGTGGTATTAGTTCACAGGTATCTATTAAGGCCTTCCTTAAAATGCTTCTGTTAAGGTCACTAAGTAGTCATCTCTCTCCTATTTGAAATTTAACTTTCTCTTTTTGAGAAACTGACTTAATTTATCTTTTAAACAAACATGTAACCAAAACATCCCTGCAATGTAAAAGTATGACAAAAAGTAATAAACCAGTGTTACCACCAACCAAACTTCACAGAAGTATTATATAGGTTCATATGTAGCTTCATAGGTAGGTACTAGGCTATCGACCCTAGGGCCTATACAAGCCTTGCCATAATGATTCCCTGGCTATTGCTTCCCACAAATATTTACTTTCCTGGACCCCTGTCTAGCAGGGCTACTGATGTGATCCCTGTGGTGAATTTCCTATCTCCCATCCAGTCATCAAGGTTCCACTTGAAGAGGGCCATTGAGATGCTCTGCCTGACATGTATGGGCAGCCTATTCCAGAGAATGGGGAGTCTCTGGGTCAGGAACCTGTCACTCCCAGCATGTTCTATTCATCGTGATGATGAGGATAAGATCCCTGGAGCGTGTGGCTCAGAGAGATTGGGAATTCTTTAAGTGCAGCATGTCCAGCAACTCTGGGTTTGACATCACCTTGTATGTTAGGCAGAGATGGCCTCTGAGTAGGCGATATGTGACAGAGTGTAGATGGAGTTTCTTTAGATGGTCAGCATAAGGCATCTGCTTTAGGCCTGTGATTCTTTTTGTGAGGTATTTCTGCAGCCTTTCTAGTTCTTGCAGATGTCTTGTGAGGTACATACCAAACAGGGCATTGTATTCTATAATGGGTCTAATAAGGGATGAGTACAGAGGAACAATTACCTCCTTTTTTTCTGGATGAAAAGCCCTTAGTGATGAGGCGTGCCACATAAAAGGATTTTCTAACTGTTGCGGCTATGTGGTTATCAAATGTGAGACCACTGTCCACCTGTGTCCCTAGATCTCTTTATCACACTTTCAGTGTTTAGTGCACTGCCACCTATGTGGTAGGTCACAGGTACATGTTTTTTCCCAAAGGGGACAACTATACATTTTTTAGCATTTAGCTTGGGCCCATGGCTCTGGCACCAGGCATCTGTTTCAGTAAGGCCCTTTTGTAGTATATCCACATAATTTTGGGATTTAATAATGGCTCCCAGCTTGCAGTCATCTGCGAACTTTGTAAGCCAGAGCCCCTTAGTGTTGGCCTGTATTTCAGACAAGTAGATGCCAAACAAGTGTGGTCCCAGGACAGAACCCTGCGGTACACCACTTGTCACTTGTCTGGAGCTGGATTTGGAGTCGGCTACTTTTACAGTGTGTGTTCTGTCAGTAAGCCAGTTTGCAACCCATCGAGTGACGTAGGGATTAATACCCAGCTTAGTAAGTTTATCTATGATTCCAGATACTTTAAATAAAACCATTAAATGCTTTCATTCTTAAGTACATCATGGAACTTCTTTAAAATGCAGACAAATACATCAATAACAGTTTAAATATACTAAAACAAATCATATGAAATATCACAATTAGCATAATTAACTTGTACACAATACTCAAAAGTGTATATTAACCAATTAACTACATTCTTGAAATACCAAAATAAATTTTAAAAATCAGTCATTGTTGTCACAACAAATGTACTCTCACCCTTTTTATGCTTAATAAATGACTAATAAATATATTGTAATTTATACCTTGGGGGTTGTGGCACAAAAAATGCCAAATACTGCCCAAGCAATTACTTTGAAAGAAAAAAATGCATACATTTGAGAAGTTATTGAAATGGTATAGGGGACTCCAGTTAACTAATGCTTTTTTTCCACGACAGCATTATGGCATGGCAAGTTCTAAGGGGGCTGAGGGTATACTGATACCCAAATGGGGCAACTAGTGGCTTCTTTTTCCAGTCTTAACATTTGGAACTTTTTGATTGTACTGGTATGGATTTGATGAAAATGGCGAGAGATATTCAGAGGAGCATGAAGGGTCTTGAGGAGGAAATTAGACACTTGCAGGGACAGACTGAGTGATTTATTGTTTGTGTCATATAAAGAAAATTGTAACAAGATTTCTTTTTTTTTTATTTTGAAAGTTATTGATACCATAAGAAAAAGCTGTGGTGGTACGGTGGTAGCATTGTTACCTCACAGCAAGAAGTTCTCCCGTTCGATTCTTGGCTGGACTTGGGAGTGCCTTCTGTGTGGAGTCTGCATGTCCTGCCCGTGGTTGGGCTGCGTTCGAAAGACATGCGTGCGTAAATGGGTGTGCCTTTGTTGAAGGTTGATTGTCAAGTTGGCACTTCGGCGTTTTGTAAAAATCTACTGCCAATCATTAGCAGACCGGAGTTCCACTGTGGCGACCCCTTACTGGGAAAAGCCGAAAGATAAACAACATTGATACCATAAGGAAATGCAAAGAAAAGAAGATTGCTGGCGATTAATTGGGTTATAGGACAATAAAGGCTTATCCAGGAGAATCAAAAGATAGCTGCACATTGACTAACAGCTTGATTTTAGCTCTCTGTGTGAAAACAGAAACTGAATAGAGAAGATCAGTAGACTTATGGGTTAATGGGTAAATATCAGTAACTGGCTAGTAAGTGTACTGTCTGGATGCCAGGAAAAAAGAAATACAAAGGACTTGGAAAAAAAATCAGCTATAAAAAGTGAGGAAGAAACACCGACTGGAAAAAGTTCATACTGCAGCTGTTCAGCAAAAAGAAATGCAACTTCCAGTAACCTACATGAAGATAGAAGACAGCTGCACTCAGACCTGGTTAAAATAAACAAAACGCTAATGGAATATGTCGACACAAACAACAAAAGGCTGGAAAAAATGGAAGAAGCTTTAAATAGATATTCAGATTAGGAGATAAAGCTGCAAAAATTAGAGGTTGAAATGAAGAAAAGACTGACTGAATATGAGACTGCGCAGGAAGAGATGTTTCAAAGAAATAATACAATTAGAGGACAGAGCATTTTTAACTATACCAGAGAAGCTGAAAGGAACAGACTGCATTAATTGTATGAAAGCACAAATAAGAAACTGGACTGGTAATCTATGGCAGGAGTTGTTAGTTGAAAGGGCACAGCATCTGTATGCTCCAAACATGGCTATGAGAAAGCAACCTAGACCTTTAATGGTAAAAATACAATCCTACCAGCAGAAGGAGTTGATTCTGACAAAGCTGTGGCAGAAGGACAAAGTACGCAAAGTGGGAGACAGCAGAGTGTTTGTGGAGAGTGATTACTCATTGTACACCAGGCAGAAGAGGAGTTAATTTATTCTATTATTCAGGGAATGTTGAGCAGAAGGTGTGAGATTCAAACTGCTATACCTAACTGTCTTCAAAATGTTCTTCCCTGGAGGAACAAAGTCATTTTTTGATGACGTGCATGCTAAGGAGAAAATACAAGAGTTTGTCCAACAGAAAATTGAGCTGTGAAACAGAAGGAAATTCGGCTTCTTGTTTTCTGGTAATAAAGACCATAGAGAGATGCTGTTAGTGAAACATTTTCCAAAGTTTCAATGGAAAATGCTGGAGAGAAGGAATAGAGCATGAGAATTGACTACTAGAATCAAGAGTACATTAAAAACGAAGCAGAGGCAGGATTTGGGAGATGGAGATGAACAGGAATAAAACCAGTAACTTGGAAATTGACAAATGTGGGATTACAATGCAACAATTATATTTGTGAAATATGACAGAACAAGAAAATCAGGAAATATTGGACTTTTTTGGACTTTATTGTACTTATGGAGGACTCTAAAGTACATGCCCTACTTCATGTCATTAATGTTCAGAAAAATAAAATACTTAGGGGAGGGGAAGTGGAGGGAGAAAGTTAACTGTAAGAAAAAATATTTTTTTCTTAATAGTACTATTTTTATAGGGTATGATTTTCTTTGCATGCTATAAAGTAAAGTTTTCGCAGTCATTTAAGTGTAATGGGGATACTGTTGCAAACATGTGCACCTGTATTTTTTCTTTTTCACTTCTCTCTCTTTCTCCTTTTTTAACACCTTTATTGAATTATCACTTGTGACATGGACAAATTTACATTTATACAAAAGTAATAAAAATGTATTAAGAAATTAACATTAACAAGACTTATACTTCACATCATACAACCTAAGCAACATTACATAAATTATTCAATTCCCGACTCTTTTCATTTTTTTTAAACAAGAAACATCTTTATTAAACCATCACTGACTACATAAGCAGTCTTACCTTTATATAAATGAAAACAAAAAACACCAACACAGTACCAGTTGAAGCATTTTACATCACAAACCATACAGTCACACTCTCAGCTGCAAACATTATACATCACTTATAATCTACCCAAACATTTTCAGTCAAACATTACATAGCGCATTTAAGTCCTGCCTTCTTTTAAACCTAATTCCTCCCCTGTATGTATTGTTCCCACAATTTGCATTTTTTCCTATGTAGTTTGCTCCTACCCTTTTCTAAAAAGGTCATTTCCAGTTGTTTTATCTCTGTTACTATATTCACTATTTCTGAAATAGTTGGTTTAGATTTTGATTTCCTGGTCAACAAATGTTAAAAAAAAAAAAAAAAAAATCAGTCTTCTAATAATTGCTTTTTGGCAGCCACTATAATTAGACACAGCAAGGCCTTACCATGTTAAGCAATTCCGATTATGTATCATAGTTCAGAAAAATCATCTCCCTCTTCACACCAGTCCACCCACCCAACATCTCCAACAGTGCATCCCGCAGGGAATCCTTAAAGTCTGCCAACCCACTGCACTCCCAGAAAATATGTTCCCAAGTGCCTCTTTCTTCCCCATCACACCTCCAATGTTTGCTGTCTACCTGAGGAAAAATTCTCTGGAGTCTACTTGGGGTATAAAAATATCTAGGTAAACATTTTCGAGCAAAAAATCTGAAATCTTATAGATTTTGTTGCATATTTGGGAGATATACATATATCCTCCCATTGTTTCTTTGTGAATTGCTTATCCATTCTCTCTTCACAATCCTTTCTAACCTCCTCTGATTGATTCCTATAGTTATCTTGCAATATTTTATAAGGTCTACTAATTATTCTTTTTTTAACAACAGCTTCTATTTTAGATTCTACTAAAAACTTTACCATTGCTGATTTTTCATTCAGGACCGCCCTACTTTTTTCTCTTTGCCTATAGTCTGATATCAATCCTTGATAGGGAAGGCAATCTGTAACCTGCAGTCCAAGTAAATTCTTGGCATCTTCCCATTGTATTACCTTGGTTCCTTTGCCAGTTTTCTGCAGTAAATTCCAGCCCCATCTTGCCTATTGTCTATATCCCTAATTGCAGTCATCTCTATCGGCAGAATCTTCTTTCTCCTTTGTCCATTCCCATGTTGGCTTAGTTCTTAGAATACTTTCTGCTAAGTTATGGATGTAGTATTCTGTATGATTATTATTCTCCTTAATGACCTGCATCCAAAATCCCAGTCTCTCCTTGTTTCTTGAGCTTCCCCCCTGTTTCGACATCATCCCTTTCCACTTTGAATTATAGTTTTCTGCTTATGCTATGTATAGGAGTCTTATCTGTGTAACTCTGAAATACCCCTTCAAATTGGGTAATCCCAATCTGCCCTGTTCGGGTCTATATTATAACATCGAAGTCTTACAACTTGAATGTTATAATATCGAACCCATTAGAGCGAATGCTGGAAATAGCAAAGCTGCAGAACACCGAATACTTTCCTAGGGAAAGTATTCGGTGGGCCGTTTCTGCAGCTTCACTATTTCCTTGACTGTGGAGTGAAGGTTACAAACCGGGTTAAGGTAAGTGTGCGAACAAAGGTGAGTGTGTGATAGGGACCTTAGGGTTAGGGAGCGGGTAAGTTGAGTGTGCGATAGGGACCTTAGGGTTAGGGAGCTGGTAAGGTGAGTGTGTGATAGGGACTTTAGGGTTAGGGAGCGTGTAAGGTGAGTGTGCGATAGTTAGGGACCTTAGGGTTAGGGTTGGGTTAAGGTAAGTGGATAGCTAGTGGTGTATGTATGGTTTAGTGTAGGGTTTTGTGAAGTGTATGTGTGTGGATTATTTATTTTGGTGTGCTTGTGTTGTGTGTGTTTGTCGGAACAGCAAATTTTTTCCCTGGGAAAAAAATTGCTATTCTGACTGCTTGGTTTCCTGGTGTTTCGCTCTAATGGGTTCGATATTATAACATTTGAAGTTGTAAGACTTTGATGTTATAATGTGGACCCCCCTGTTCTACTGGAAGAATCAGCTTATTCCACTTGATTCTTGCCATCTTCCCCTCCCTGATAAAGTCCCTCAGCTCTTTATTAATTGCTATCCACAGCCTCTCCAATGGTTGATAAAAAAATATGCCTGACCTGTTTATAAGACAAAAGAGACTAAAAACATTTTGACTGTGTCTGTCTTATTATCCATATCCTTATAACAAAGCTTTCATTTTCTCTGTTTTTGTATTATCTTTTGTTTAGCCTCTTCCCAGTCTTATTATCCATATCCTTATAACAAAGCTTTCATTTTCTCTGTTTTTGTATTATCTTTTGTTTAGCCTCTTCCCATATCCTTAGCTGCCACACCAGAATCATTTTTACTTTTAATCTATACTCCTAAATACTTCATTTTATCATGCCCCCATAAATATGGATATTGCTGAACCAATTTGTGTATGGGTACATAATGTACTGCTATTGCCTTTGTTTCAGCTTTATTAATTTTGTATCTCAAAAAGATTTGAAATCTTCTCCAAATGTTCCACAGCACTGTAATGTCTCCTCTTGTTCTATGAGATTCCCCCTGTTCTGCAGTACTTTGTCAATCCCTCTAAATAATTCTTTTTACTTCTTAACCTTAACTCCACCTTAATTTTATCCCACTTCCTAGCTATATTTTCAGAATAAATTTTTATTCTCCCTAATAACTCTTGAATAATCTCCACTACCCCATTCCTTAAATTTCTTTCTTTTCAATAGATAGGTGGGAAAGTGACAGTGTCTCATTTTTATTTCATTACCCTTTGTTTTTATTTTAATTGTTATTGGCACTTTTTTTTCTTTTTTTTTACATTTGTTGACTAGGCTAGTCCAATTGGATATATGTCCATTTTCAGTAGAGGCCCAGGGAGAAAAGCTCTACTAACAGTTACTAGACATATAGATACAGTACATTTTTAAGGCAAGGCAGTACAAGTTATTTAGATGATAGGTAAACATCAATAAATCAACAAAAGTTTTACAAGACAAATGGAGAAATAAGAGGCATAGACAAATACATACTATACTGTAGAGAGTTTGCAAAGAAAGGACAAACTACTACAGTACCTTCTATGATACTCTAATCTATTACATAACTTTATTAGCTGATAGCAAATACATTCAGAGGTTAATAAGAAGGAGTGTATAGCAAAAGAGGTAGTGAGATAAGCTTAGACAAAGTATGAAGGATGAAAGTGATTAATTTGGGTTGGTGCATGGACATAGCCAGTTATTTTTAAGGTATTCATTGAGTTGCTTCTTGAAGAGTGGAGTAGAGGAAAGAGATGAGAGTTCTTTTGGGAGCAGGTTCCATGTTCTCCCCACGGTGTTGGAAAACAGAGTCCCCAGCCTTATTGTAGGACTTATGTATTGATACTTGCAATTTCTTTGCTGAGCATAGGGTAGCTAGATTTATGTAGGGGGTAACCAGGCTAGTAAGTATAGGTGTGTTACTAGGATGGTGGAGGATCTTTTGTGTGATAGTAAGCTGGTAAAAGAGAAGTTGATTATGGAGTTCCAGCCAACCTAATTGTTTTAGATTGTGACACTGGTGGGTTCTAAATGAGGAACTTGTGGCAAATCTGGCAATGTTGTTGTATGAGTTTGTAAGTTTGTTGAGGTTGCTTTTGGAAAAATTGGTATAAATTGGAGAGGCATAGAGGAGGGTAGAGATAAGATGGATGTGGGTAATAGTAGTTCTAGCTGTAGGAGTAAGAAAGGATTTAATCTTATAAAGTGAGCCTAGCTTTCTGTTCACTGATTATATTGTGTTGTTTATGTGTGTCAAAGGTCAGATTATTATCAATTGTTACTCCTAAGAGTTTAGTAGTTGAGTCAGGAGATATAGCAGTACCATTACTGGATAACACTGTGAAGTCTATTTGTGTGGCCTTTTTTTGTAGGATTAAAGAGCAATAATTTGTTTTTTTTGGAGTTCAGGAGTAGGCAGCACTGTAGGAACCAGTCTTCCACAATGTTCAGTACCTTTTGGGTGAGGGATTGGAGTTCTGATAATGAAGTAGCGGAGCATATTAATGTTGAATCATCTGCATATTGCATGCAGGTAGCTTGAAGAATTGTTAAGTTGAGGTCATTAATAAAAAATTGAGAATAGGAGGGGGCCCAAAATAGAGCCCTGAGGGACACCTAGGGAGACAGGAAGATTTGTGGATAGTGTGTTATCCCACAGCTCAGCTTGTTGACGGTTCTTCAGGTAGGAATAGAACCATTTTAGTGCAAGTGTATCAAGAGAGAGAGAGATTTAAGTAGATTAATAAAAAGCTGATGGTTATCCATATCAAAAGCTTTTGAGAGGTCATTGAAAAGTGCAGAAGATTTGTTGATGCAATCAGAAAAGCATAAAAGGGCAGAGGTGGTACTATGGAATGGCGTAAATCCATGCTGACAGCTAGCTAGTAAGTTATTTAGTAGAAGGTGACTGAATAGTTTTCAGTGGATACATTTTTCCATTATTTTTGCTAAGGGAGAGAGTAAAGCAATTGGTTGAAAGTTAGAAAGGTCAGTGGCATTCCCACCCTTGTGTAAAGGGATGATATGGGAGATTTTCAGATAGATGGGATAGTTCCTTCAGAAATTGTTCTATTTATTAGGATAGAAATGAGATAGGCTACTACTTTGGCTGCTTTTTGCAAGTATTCAGCTGGTAGGAGGTCTGCTGAAGGGGTGCATGGCTTTAGTTTTAGGAAAAGGGTGCAAATGAAGGGTGTAGGAACTGGCTGTAGGTGGAATGATGGTAGTAAGCTATTTGATGTGGATGACAGACATGGTTTAACAGGGGGTAGAGAGTTTGCTAGTGACTGGGTAGCTTCAGTAAAGAAGGTATTAAAGGCATTGGCAATATGCTTAGGATTGTTTCTAGTGGTATCTGATGGGGTGGATGTTTTGGTGTGACCTGGGTGTTAAGAGTTTGTTTATGCCTGACCAGAATTTTTGTGGTTTATGTATGTGGGTCTGCTGGAGCTGAAAGTAGAAGGTTTTTTTTGTCAGTCATTATAGATCTTTTAGCAGCATTTCTCGATTGTTTAAATTCTAGATGATCTGTTGGGTTTTTAGAATATCTCCATTTGACCCATATTTTGTTTCTATGTAACATTTTCAATCTGGTTTCATTTGTAAGCCATGGAGCAGCTTTAGTCCTAATTCTGCGTATGGGGGCATGATAGTCTAGAATTTGTAAGAATTTACTATTAAAGTATGACACTGCCTCTTCTAGTTGGAGGTATTTCAGTGGTGACAAGTCACATGCTTTAAATTCAGCCTGGAAGCATTCAAGGTTGCATTTTTTATTGGATCGAGTAGTCCTAAAGAAATTAGAGTTGGGGATATTGAGTCTTTGTCTGATCACATAGGTCAGTGAATGGTCACTGAGGTCATCAGGAAGAGTACCTGTTTTATATATAGAGGGGTGATTGTTAACTAGGATCCAGTCTAGGGTGCTTTCTTTGTTGTTGGGTTTATTGATTCTAGTGGGGCAGGTAATGATTTGGGGAAATTGGTATATGTTAATATGGGTAGTAGGCTTGGGTGAGCTACAAGTAGTCCAGTCTATATTAAAGTCACCCAGCACTAGTGTTTCTTGTGGTAGATAAGTGGAGAGCCAGCTAAGTAAATTTTCAAGAGTATTAACGTTGTTTCCAGGAGAGAGGTAGGAGCAAATTAAATAGGTGGATTTTAAAGGTGTTTATTTGAAGTGATGTGTAGCCATGACTTATAAAGAATGGCTACTCCTCCACCTTTTTTTGTTTTTTTTTCCGGTCTAGTCTTAATATATTGTATCCAGGTGGGGTGATTTCATTGTCCTGTATAGTTGGTTTAAGCCATGTTTCAGTAAGACATAGGATGTCAAAGGAATGGACATCTAAGAGAGCATGAAGATGGGCTATTTTATTAATACTACGAATATTAAGATGTGCTATAAGGAGGGAGTCAGATGATTTATCTGGGTTGAAAGAGGTGGATGTAATGAGTGTTTGGGGATTAAAGCTATCTTTGTTGAAGAGGCCAGGGTTGGGGTGAATGTCTCCATCTAATAGGAGATAATGTTTAGGTCTATGTGTGAACTGTAAAGTTTTAGAGTAGTTGTTTAGGGATTTATTGCATTTGGGACAAGTAATGTGGCCTAGTCTGTGATACTTTGGAAGTAGGTAGATAAAAGTTGCTGTGATATTAATGTGGTTGTAGGGGGTTCCCTGAGTTGCCAGTAAAGTATGCTGGAAGGGATGGTGAAAGTCACTGAACATAAGATGTTCATAGGCAGTTAGTATGTAGGACACAGATAGGAAAGGAAGGGTAGTACATAGAAGTAATAGTGGTGGGAATGTAGATATAGGTGGTAGGGCCGTAGTAAGAAGGATGGTTTAAGAGAAAGTAATAGTAATAGGAGTAGGGAGGAGTATAATAGATGTAATAGAGTGTGGGTTAGGAGAGAGGTAGGGAAGTAGTTATGTATGGTGTATTAGAAAATTAAGGAGTAGTAGTAAATGGTTTGGGTGTGTGTAGAAGGTTAATAAGCAAAGGACAAGGATAAGGTATTTATGGGAAGGGGTGTGGCTTGGGAGGTATAAGGCTAGGACCCCTGGGGGTGGTTGAGAATTGGGGGTAGGGAGAGGAGCGGAGTTAGCCCACAGGGTGAATGGAGCAGGAAGAGCCAAAGGGAGAAGCAGCTACAGGGAAAAACAATCTGTAAGCAAATGCTAGAGACACTAGTAGAGAATGGAAAAATGTAAGCACAGAGTGTAAATCAGAGAGGATGGGGAAAAAAGTGTTTTAGGCAGGGGAAACGTAGGGAGTATGACTGGGAAGGAGAAAGGTAAGGAAAAAAGGTCCAGGTTCAGTAGAGATTAGTGGGAGAAATAAACTATTTAGAGAGATAGCAAGTTACTTGGTTAATAGTGCCACCTAGTGGCGATAGGAGGAAAAGCAAGACTGGGAAGGATACTTTATTATGAAACCCTGATAAAGTATTGGAGAGGGAGAGAAAAAACAAATAAAAGTAATGGGGGGGGGGGGGGCTACAGGGCTACATGATCTGAAAAAGTTATTAGGTGCGTAACAAGACCTTCAGTTAAATGCATATATCCCTGTGAAAAGTAAATTCTGTCTAGCTTAGCCCAGTTTTTATATTTATTTATTGATTGACATTTGTTAACCAGGTTAGTCCAACTGGATCAAAGGTCCTTTTTCAGTGGAGACCTAAGGGGAAACTTAATATTTACAAAAAGATGCAGAATATAATCAAACTTGGCAAATAATGAGTAATAAACAGGTAACAGCATAATATAAGTCTACTAACAAGAAATGGATCTATACATATTAAAGCAAACACAATATTATTGCAATTATAAAACATACATGAGGTATATTCTAAGAAATTAAACAAGGAACCAAAAACATATACATTTGTATGCAGACGTAGGAAGGGGAGGGAAGGTGAGAATATAGAAAATAGTAAAAGAAGGAGAAGGAACTATAATTAAAATAAATTGTATAGGATAAGAAGGGAGAATAAGTCACTTGGAGGGTTGACATACACAGGTCCATGTCTTTTCAAGATGAAGTTTAAGTTCTTGTTTGAACAGGTATTTATGCTGCATGCTTCTTATATTGTGTGGGAGTAATTCCAAGCAAGGGCTACAGAGTATTTATGGAGGGACTTTCCAATATTTTTATTGGGTTTGTAGATGTCAAGGAGGTGTTTGCTGGAAGTATGTAGGTGACATTGGGGGTTATAGTAGGACACTAGATTAGAGATGGAGGGGCAGGAAGAGGAATTGTTCAGTGTAGTGTGTGTAATATGTAGCTGAGGAAGAAGTAGTTGTTTAGAGAATTCAGGCCTTTGGAGTTGCTTATTTATATGGGAGATTGGAGGCAAATCTGGCTATGTTGTGGTATGTTTGCTCTAGCTTGGAGAGAAGAGATGTTTGAATATTGGTAAGCATGGGGGCAGTGTAAGGTAGTTAGGGAAGAAGGAGCGACTGTGCTAGGGAGTGTTTGGAGGTGGATATAAGAACCTTTTGGTTACGATAGAGAAGACCAAGTTTGTGGTGTTTTTTTTATACAGTGATGGATATGTATATCAAATTTAGCTCATCATCAATGATCACTCCCAGTAGTTTGGTATGTGGTTTGGGTTTAATAATAGTGCTGTTGAGGGAGGTAGTAGAGAAGGAGGATTTATACAGTGCAAGTGTTTTAGGAAAGAAGAGAAGAAGTTTGGGGTTTTTTTTGGATTTAGTATGAGTTGATTATCAGAGAGCCAGGTTTTAACAGAGGAGAAAGTGTGTTGAGTGAGATCTAGAAGTTCAGGAGGGGAGCTGCTGAGAGATGAAGGTCAGAACATTTAGTTAGAAGTCTGGAGTGAGAGACAGTATCAAAGGCCTTAGACAGATAGAGGAATAGACAGAAGATGAGCAAGTTATTGTCACGGGGTTTAGCTACTGTTTGGGTGAAAGAGAGAAATGCTGTGGTTGTGCTATGGTGGGGTCTAAATCCATGCTGGGTGGAAGTTAGTAGGTTGTTGTCAAGAATGTGTTTGAGTATTTGAGTATGGATACACTTTTCCAGAATTTTGGATGGGGGGGGACAGCATGGCAATGGGTCTAAAGTTAGAAGGATCAGTAGAGTTTCCGCCTTTCTTGAGAGGGATTGTATAGAAGGATGTCCATATGTCTGGGATGTGGGTTTTGGAAATGGAACAATTGATAAGTACAGAGACAGGGTAGGCGATAGACTGTGCAGCGACTTTAAGAAAGTAGGAGGAAAGTTGGTCGGTAGAGAGAGAGCAAGGATTAAGTTTATTTAGGAGAGATTTAATAGTGGAAGTGGGAGCTGGTTGGAAAGCAAATGTATTGGGGGTGTTTTTGTTGTGAGGTGATGGAGGGATAGTGCTAGAGGTTGTATTTTTGTGTAAGTTTTTGTATTGTTTCTATGAAATAGTTGTTAAGGAGAGTGTCAATTTCATTGGCAGCATTGTGAGGGAAGGGGTTAGGAGTAAGGGTTGCCAGGGTGAAGCAGGTTATTGATGGAATTCAGAATTTCTTTGGATTGTTATTTGGGCTACATTGGTTAGAGCAGAAAAAAGCTTTCTTATCCTTGTTGACTAGTTTTTTGGTCTTGTTTCTGAGTGCTTTGCATCTTTGAAGTAGGAGAGAGGATTTGTTTTTAACCCAGGCTTTCCAGGCACTGTCTCTATTATGCATGATGGAATGAGTTTGTTTTGTAAGCCAGGGAGCATAGTTAGATTTAAGTCTTAATTTTTCTATAAGGGGCAATTGATTCAAGTGTGTCAAGGAAAATCCTATTGAAGATTCTATAGCCTCATTGAGAGGGAGATGATATAGGAAGGACTATTTAATGCTAGAAAGTTTGGAGTTAAATATGTCTGGGTTGAAGTGCGAAAGGTTTAGACATATTCTGTATGTGTGGTATTTGGGTGAATGTTGGGTGAATATATGAGTATAGATAGGGGAGTGGTCACTTAAAGAGTTAGTGAGTTCGCCAGGGTTATGATAATGCTTAGATTCTGTGGTAAGGATCCAGTCAAGGACCGGTCCAAGTATGGAGTTTTTATTGGTCCGAGTAGGGGTAGTTATGAGTTAAAAACCTTGAAGCTTAAGACAGTGAGTGGGGAAATGAGGTAGACAACTTAGATCAGTCTATGTTAACATCCCTGAGTATAATGGTTTCATAGGGAAATTTGTGCAGGAGTAAAGCTAGGAAAAGAGATATAGAGAGGGAAGAGGTTAAGTTGTTCAGAGTAGAGGATGGCAACTCCCCCACCCCTTTTGTTGGTTTTGTCTGAGCAAAAGATGTTGTAACCAGGTGGTAAAATTTCTGTATTAAGGATGTGAGGTTTAAGCCAGGTTTCAGAAAGGGTAAGGATGTCGGGAGATATGTTAGCGATCCAAGAGTGAAGTTCTGTTTTTATTTTCAATGCTTTGAATATTTACAGAGAAGATTTTCAGTGATTTTGGTGAGGGAGTGTTGGTGTGAAGGGGTAGGTGAGGGGGGGGAGGTTTGAAGGGTGTGTTTGGGAAAGGTAGAGGCAGGTGGTCCTGGACTGCGGTGGATGTCCTCATCCAGGAGAAGTGTGTCAAAGAGGATGAGAAAATAAGAGAGTAAGTCCAGAGTTGTAGGATGTCTATGTTTTAGGCTATTGAGGAGATATGAATTGGAAAAAGTAGCAAATTTGAAGAGGTCAGAGAGTGAGATGGAAAAGAGAGATATATAGGCTATGGGTGAGAGTTATTATGGGTGTTATAACAAATGAGGAGAGTAGGTGGAGGTGAGTGATAGCAGAGTGGTGTTTGTTAAGGGGTTGCTGATGAGAGGAAGAAGAGAAAGGTGTCAGAAATATAAAGAGGCCACATCTTGAAAGATGAGTGCAGCATGTGAAAAAGAGTGGGAAGTGGAGAGGTAAATGGTATTGTGCACTAGCAAGGAGTATTGAGGAGAAGGTGGGGTTACTTAGGAGGTAAGAGAAGAGGGTAGCAGCAAAGAATGTTGTGAGTAGGAAGGACAAAGGTCGGTAGAGAGACTAAATGGTAGGCAGGTATGAAGGAAGAAGTTACAGTAGTGAGCAGGTGTTAATTAATTGGTTTAGCTGATTGGGTAGAGGCAAGGAGGGGGTGTGATGTGGACTGTATAAATGAAATGAAAGTGGGGTGAGTGGAAATGGGGGTAGGGTAGGGAAGCGGAGTGAACCCGAGCGGAGCGAGGGTGATCGAAGCGGATTGGCCCATGTAATGGAGGTAAGTAGAGATTAGAAAAACTATCAGTTTGCTTAATGGTGAGGACAAGTTATTAGATATGGTCCAAACATAGAATTAAATGTAAGAGGGGGAGCAAGAGATAACTTTACCAGCATGCAGGTAAGCAAGCACTGTAGTTAGTAAAAGAGATTTGTGGTGCTGTGATTAATTCACTGGGACCAGTAGGACATATATAGCAGGGTTTGTTATCTGTTTTGTTTCTTATTTAGTTTTTGTGGGGTACTTCTTTTAGGTATAATTCAAATTAGGATTAACAGTGGATGTGCTAGATAAAGTCAAATAAGCAGCCAAGAAGAATAAATGCAAGGTGGTCTAAGGGTAACAGCATGGGGGAACTGTTGGGCTGTGTAAGGTAATTAATGTTTAAAATGCTACCATCTAGTGGTAGAAAGTGGACATAAATACAACTTAAGCAGGGGGATGGGAGGTAAGAGGAGACGCTCCCTGGGTAGTCTGCGAGTGTGCAAGCCACTTGGTTAATTCAACAGGACAAATTATACAGTTAAAAAACACAGTAGGCAAACACCTACATTGATGTCACAAAAGGAAACTCTTCCCAAACAAAAGTAGTCTTATATTGGGGAATAATATGTAAATTCACTCCAAACTCTTATTACTGAATTCACATCTTCCATGCCAAACGTTTTCATAAATTTCTTCAAAAATCTACCCTCCTTTGTTATACTTTCCCTTCTGGGCCCCCCAGACACAACTTTAATGTTGCAAATCACATTCAAGTCCCTACCTATAAGTAGTTATCCCTTACTGAAAACTGATTGTTTCTCCCAGAATTTTCTTAAGTTCCATTATAACAGTTTTAAGTGGAATATAAATAGATGCCAGTGTAATCGTCCTCCCTTAGCAGTAGCCCCTTAGCACTACTAATTTGCCATAATTATCTTTTTTATCATCTCCTATCAGTATTGAAGCTCCTCTTACAATTAATATAACTACTCCTTTTTCCTTTGTCCAGGTATTCCACTGAATAACTATACTGAAAACCTTTCTTTATCAAATTCACATGTTCAGTTCTTTCTAAGTATGTTCTGTAACATAACACTTTGCACTGTACATTTTTAATATAGTTGACTGCTCTTTCTTTTTTGTATGTATCTGTGAGACTGTTGACATTTAAAGACATTACAGAAAGCATCATTGCATTAAAAAGTTATTATTCCCACCTTTTATGTATAACACCTTTTTTTTAAATGTCTAGTTCCAGCTTTTGTGTTACATGCATACACTGTTTGACAGGTTGAACCTTTATACAGTTGTTTCTTGTGATATCCATTTGAGCCTATGTCACATCCGTTTGAGCCTATGTCACATCTTACTGCACTTTTTGTTTTATTGAAAGCACTCAAACATAAATCAAACCCCCAATACCCCCTAAAACATGTTAACTTAATACTAACACACAAAACTATGTGCATCTTCAAATACTGAAGTTTTACACTCCTGATAGGAACAAAAGTCCCAAAATGATAGCCACACTCACAGACTTAAAACAACCTAAAAGAAAAGTTAAATATGCTTAGATGCATGGTGCAGCCCGTGCTTCCACCAAGTGAAAATTGTTTT
Source organism: Protopterus annectens (assembly GCF_019279795.1). Taxonomy (NCBI): domain Eukaryota; kingdom Metazoa; phylum Chordata; order Ceratodontiformes; family Protopteridae; genus Protopterus; species Protopterus annectens. Next base: position 1,592,654,121 of record NC_056737.1, read on the forward strand.
TGTCTTTTCTTTATAGTTCTCCCAGCTTGGAAAACTCCTGAATGCTTTCAGAGAACATTATCTTCTATCCAATTTCTCTCTCATTTTTTTCTTCAGCCAGTCACTCTTCACTAGACTGTAACCAGTATCTCTTTATCAGATTGTCTCCATGGAGACATGAGAACCCGGCAGATAATTTCTCTTTATCAGATTGTTTCATGGAAACATAAAGACCAGCTGCAGAATTGCTACTTAGCATGTACGTGTTTGCTAGAAAAAAAGCCTCATAATATTCAATATTCTTTCTCATTTACTTGCTTACTCTTAAAACTTGTTACTAAATCAATCTAAGGTCCTTAATCCAGCCATTTCCCCATGCAAGACTATGAAAAAGCACATTAAATTTTCTCTTGCCATGCTCTTTTAACTATGTTTTTTTCATTGCAACGCCCACATTTCTTAAAACTGTACAAGATGAAGGAGATAAGGGAGGGCGAAAGAAAAGAAAAAGAACCACTAGTACTTGTTTACAATCCCCATTACACTTCAAATTACTAAGAAAACTTTGTAGTATGCAAAGAAAACCATACTCCACAAAAAACAGTGCTAGTAAGAACAAATTTGTTTACTTTCTCCCTCCTTTTCCTCTCCCCAAAGCATTTTTGAACATTAATGATGTGAAGTAGGGCATATGCTTTGAAGTCCCCAAAAGTCCAACATTTCCAGATTTTCTTGCTCTGTCATATTTCACATATATAATTATCACATTGTAATCCTACATTATGTTACTGGTTTTATACTGTTAATCTCGATCTCCTAAATCCTGTCTCTGCTTTATTTCCAGTGTACTCTTGATTCTTCTAGTCAATTCTCATCCTCCCTTCCTTCACTCCAACATTTTCCGTTGAAACATTGGAAAAAGTTTGACAGCTCCAGTCTGTCTGTGGTCCTTATTACTAGAAGAACAAGAAGCAGGATCTCTTTCTGTTTCACAGCTCACTTTTTGTTGGACAAACTTTTGTATTCCTTTTTTAGCATGTACTTCATCACAAAATGGATTTGTCTCTCCAGGGAAGAATACTTTGAAGACAGCTGGATACAGCAGTTTGAATCTCACACCTGCAGCTTGACATTCCCTGAATAGTGGAATAAACATGCTTCTTTTCTCCCTGGTGTACAATGAGCAATCGTTCTCCACAAACACTCTGCTCTCTCCCACTTTTAGTACTGGTGGGATTGCATTTTTACTATTAAAGGTCTAGACTGCTTTCTCATAGTGAGATTTGGTGCATACACATGATGTGCCCTTTCAACTAACAACTCCTGCTGTGGAATACCAGTCCAGTTGATTATTTGTGTTTCATAAAGTTAATGCAGTCTGTTCCTTCCAGCTTCTCTGGTATAGCTAAAAATCTCAGCTTTTCCCTACATGCTCTGTTCTCTAATTATATTAAATTGTAAAACATCTCTTACTGAGCAGTGTCCTATTCAGACAGCCTTTTCTTCATTTCGACCTCTGAATATTTGTTTAAAGCTTCTTCCATTTTTTCCAACCTTTGGTTTGTGTTGATATACTTCATTAGTGTTTTGTTTATTTTAACCAGGTCTGTGTGCAGTTGTCTTATAGCTTCCTGTAGGTTACTGGAATTCATGTCTCGAGGTTGCATTGCTTTTTGCTGAACAGCTGCAGAACTTTCCCCAGTCAGTGTTTCTTCCTTACTTTTTGTAGTTGTTTTTTTCAGGTCCTCTGCATTTCATTTTTCCTGGCATCCAGGCAGTACACTTACATCCAGTTACTGAAGTTTACCTATAAACACATCTAATGACCTTCTCTGCTGGGTTTCTGTTTTCACACTGGGAGAACTAGAATTAATATGTTACCCAATGTGCAGCCATTTCTGAAGTCTTCCTTCTCTCTTTCTCCTTGTTCAGTTTTAAGAAATGTAGGCACTGCAATGGAAAAAAAAGTCTGGTTAAAAGATCAGGACAAAATAAAAAAATAATGTACTTTTCTCAATCTTGCCTGGAAGAATGACTGGATTAAGGCCCTTAGCTTGATGTAGTAGCAAGTCTTAAGAGAAAGCAAGTAAATGAAAAAGAATATTGAATATTATAAGGCTTTTGTCTAACAAATAAATGTATGCTTAGTAGCAATTATGTACCTGGTTCTCACGTATCCACATAGACAATACGATAAAGGGAAATTGGATAGGAGGTAATGTTCTGAAAGCATTCAGGTGTTTTCCAGCTGGGAGAGCTATAAAGATAAGACAAAATCAATTTTAGCATGGATGACCTTTCTTTTAGGTTAATGCAAGTCTATGAGTTTGGCTGTCATATTGAGACATTTGTTCCTATTAGGAGGGTACAACTTCAATATTTGAAGATGTACACAGTTTTGTGTGCTAGTGTTAAGTTAATAGGTTTGTGGGGTATTGGGGTGTGTTTGTTTTTTTTTAGTTTGAGAGATTTCAATAAAACAAAACGTTTTGTAAGATGTGACATAGGCTCAAATAGATATGACAAGAAACAACTGTATGACAGTTCAGCCTGCCAAGCAGTATATGCATGGGCTCAAATGGATATGACAAGAAACAATGGTATAAAAGTTCAGCCTGCCAAACAGTGTATGCATGTAATACAAAACCTGGAATTAGACATTTGACAAAAAAGCTGTTATACATAAAAGGTGGGAATAATAACTTTTTAATACCATGATGATTTCTGCAATTTCTTTAAATGTCAATGGTCTCACAGATAAATTCCAAAAACAAAGAGTAGAGAGCTATATTAAAAATGTAGAGTGCAAATAGCTGTGTTTCAGGAAAATGCTTGGAAAGAATTGAACATGTGACTTTAATAAAGAAAGGTTTTCAGGATAGTTATTCAGGGGAATACCTGGGGTAAAGAAGAAAAGGAGTAATTGTATTAAGTGCTATAGGAGCTCTAAAAGTGATAGAAGAAGATAAAAAGAAAAATGTTAGGTTTGTAGTGCTAAGAGGCCACTTGCAAGGGAAGATTATTGCATTGGCATGAATTTATATTCAACATAAAACTTCTATAATAGAGCTTAAGAAAAGTCTGGGAGAAATAATGAGTTTTCAGCAAGGGATGTTACTTATAGGTGGGAACTAGAATTTATTTTGCAGCATTGAAGATATGTCGGGGGGGCAGAAGGGAAAGTATAACAAGGGAGGGTAGACTTTTGAAGATATTTATGAAAATATTTGGCATGGAAGATGTAAATTCAGTACTAAGAGTTTGGGGTGAATTTACATTTTATTCCCCAAGATACAAAAACTGAGCTAGGCTCGACAGAATTTACATTTCACATGTACATGTGCATTTGAAGATCTTGGTCTTGATATGCACCCAATAGCTATTTTAGATCATGTGCCAGTAATAACTAAAATAAAAATACAGGATAATGAAATAAAAATGAGACACTGGCTCTTTCCCACCTATCTGTTGAAAAGAGAGGAATTTAAGGAATGGGTAGTGGAAATTATTTAGGAGCTATTAGAAATAATAGAAATTTCTTTTGAAAATATAGCTAGGGAGTGGGATAAAATTAAATTGGAAGTAAAAGAAGGGGAGATATGGTTAAGAAGCAACAAGAATTATTTAGAGGGACTGACAAATGTTAACATTTTGCAGACTAGGGAGATTCTCACAGAACAAGAAGTGGAGCAATGCAGAATGCTTAACAGAAAATAAGGGATTACCTCGATAATATGCTTGAGTTTAGAAAGATTGCTGTTAAGCAACTGTTTTGAAAATTGTATAGCTCAAAAATTTTGAGAAGAATTACTCAGGCAACAGAAAGTAGAAGCGCTATCGCCAAGCTTAGGGAGCCTATAACAAGTAAGGCAGCAAGTGATCCTGTAGAGGTATTAGAAATATTTTGGTATATTAAGTCTGTGTAAAGCAGAGAAATATGGAAATCGCGAAACGGTACAAATGGAAATGTTTGTGGAAGAATTATATATGCCAATGTTAGAGGTAAATGATGCTCAATTACTAACAGGATAGGATGGGATAAAAATGGTGATGTATAATCAATCTACAGTAAAGTCCCCAGGAATAGATGGTATTCCAGGGGAAGTTTGGAAGCTAGGAGGGGAAAAACTGTACGTTTTTTTAACAGTATTTTAAGAGGAGGAAAAGTACCAACATCCTTGAAGAAAGCAATGGTAGATGTAATACCTAAAGTGGGTAAAGACCTACGAAACCCAACTTCATACAGGCCCATTTCAATACTAAACCATGATTATAATGTGTTGTATCTATAATGGTTAAAATAATGGCAGAATTGATGCCAAAGTGGACAGATATGGATCAATGTGATCCATGAATCAGTTTCAGACAGTTTGAAATCTTTTGGGGATGCAACATTAATGAAGTTAAAACAAAGGCAAGAGTGGAATGTACACACACAAGAATTGGTTCAGCAATATCCATATTTATGGGGACATAATAAAATGAAGTATTTAGGCATATGAATTAAAGTGATTCTGGTGTGGCAGCTAAGGATATGTGGGAAGAGGCTAAACAAAAGATAATACAAAAACTGAGAAATTGGAAGCTCAGTTATATGGATATGGATAGTGAGATACAAGCAGTTAAAATGTTTTTAGTCCCTTTAGTCTTATACATAGGTAAGGTATATTTTTATCAACCATTGGAGAAGTTGTAGATGGCAATTATTAAGAGCTGAAGGATTTTATCTGGGAGGGGAAGTTGGCAAGAGTAAAGTGGGATACGCTGATTCTTCCAGTAGAACAGGGCAGATTGGGATTACCCAATTTGAAAGGGTAGTTCAGAGCTACACTGTGAAGGCTGCTATTCAGAGCACAAGCAGAAACCTATAATTCAAAGTGGAAAGGGATGATCAAATTGGGGGAAGCTCAAGAAACAAGGAGAGACTGGGATTTTGGATGCAGATCTTTAAAGAGAATAACAATAATCATACAGAATATTATATTCATAAAGTAGCAGAAAGTATTCTAAGAACTAAACCAATACGAGAGTGGAGAAGGGAGATTCTGCCAATAGGGATGGCTGCAATTAGGGATACAGACAATAGGCAAGGAGGGGCTGGAATTTTGGCCCTCTTCAAAAGGAACCTTGACAATTGGATGGGAGATAGGAAATTCACCTTGGGGATCACATCAGTTGCCCTGCTAGACAGGGGTCCACGGAAGTAAATATTGTGGGAAGAAATATCCTGGGAATTGTTATGGCTAGGCTTGTATAGGCCCTAGGGCCGATAGCCTAGTACCAACCTATGAAAACTGGCAAAGGAACCCAGGTATTGGGAGCAAATAACTAGAGAGGGAAAGGTAATAGAATGGGAAAATGCCAAAAAAAAATATTTGGACTACAGGTTGGAGATTGCCTTTCCTATCAAGGATTGATATATGAGTAAAGGCAAAGAGAAAGAAATAGAGGGGTCTTAAATAAAAGACCAGCACTGGTAGAGAGTTCTTAATAGAATTTAGAACAGAAACTGTTGTTAAAAAAGGAACAATCAGTAGAGCATATAAAATATTGCATGATAACTGTAAGGATCAGTCAGTGGAGATTAGATAGGATTGCAAAGAGAGAGAGGATAAGCAATTCACAAAGAAACAATACAGGGCTATATGTATGTCTCCCAAATATGCAACAAAATCTAGAATATTTAGGATTGTTGCTTGGAAATTTTTACATAGTTATTTTTATACCCCCAGTACACTCCAGAGAATTTTCCTCAGGTAGACAGCACATGTTGGAATGTTGGAGGTGAGATAAGGAAGAAAGAGGTAGTTGGGAGGATATTTCAGGGAGTGTAATGAGTTGGAAGACATTAAAAGTTTCCTGCAGACCACTCTATTGAAGATACTTGGAGAAGAAAATTGGTGTAAGTAGGGAGATGATTTTTCTAAGTGATGATACAGAATCAGAATTGCCTAGATATAGTAAGGCCTTGCTGAGTCTAATTATGGTGGCTGCCAAAACAGTAATTACTCAAAAATGGAAATCAGAGTCTAAACCAACTGTACTAGAAGTAGTGAATGTAGTAACAGAGATAAAACAAGGGTCTATATTAGCAGAATGAAAACCTGAGTGAGCGAATCCAAGTTGAGCGACACATAAAGAGCAAAAACCGCTAATATCGCAAGAATGAACGGAGATCGCTGTAGGGAATTTGTCCCTTTACTTCAATGTAGTGCGATCTGGGAGTTGGTATATTTAAGTAGGGGGTGTGGGGGGTGCAGGGGGGCTTGCCCCCGCTGCATAAAACAGTTAGTGAGAGTTTTCATGTTTTACTTGTTTAGTTTCAAGGATTCAAAATTAGCAGTTTTCGCTTTTTATGTGTCATTCAGCTGAGACTCGCTCAGTCTGGTTTTCGTTCTGCTAATATAGACCCATAAAACAACTGGAGATGGGATCTTTAAAAAAGGAAGGAGCAAATTACATAGAAAAAAATGGGAGTTGTGGCATCAATACATAGAGGGGAGGAATGAGTTTTAAAAGAAGGCAGGACTTGAATGAGATATGTAATGTTTGGCAATGACTGGGTTGCTCATAAGTGATGTAAGTGGGATTTTGGATGCAGATCTTTAAGGAGAATAACAATAATCATACAGATTATTATGTCAACTAGGATTATGTCATTATGGTTTGTGATGTAAAATGCTTGCAGTTGGGATTATGACAGTATGGTTTGTTTTTATTTATATAAATGTATGATTGCCTCTTTCATAAGTGGCAATTTAATAAAGATGTTTCTTGTTTAAAAAAAGGCATCTCATGTAGTTTTTGTGGATGATTTAAAATTGTATAGCGCATCAGATGAGCATCTGAAATCACAACTACTAATGGTTAAAACTTCCTGAGATGATTGATAAAAGAATGACATTTGGTCTTAAAATATGCAAAAGCAATTTTTAGGTGGAAAGCTGCAGCATTGAGAAACTATCAACTTGGGACAGCAGTTTAATGTAAAGTAACTTGAATGTGGGGAAAAAAGATACACAGATTAATCCAACCATATTGAGAAAGACAATGCCAGGAGTTTAATTAAAATAATCCATTCTAATGCGTTTTTACCTAATAATACAAATTAAGTGCTTTCATCCCTTCTGCTACTGGAACTTCATCAGAAATGGAGACAACTGAAACCTCAATATATACCATTCCCGTAGACATACTTAGCTCTTTTATTGGTCAAATGATTTAATTAGTTAATTGATAATTGATCGACCTATCAAATGAAACCACTCACCACAAATCATTAAATGGTGTGGAAGTTAAACAGAGACAAACTAGGACAAAAATAATCCCTAACTATGCTTGTGAAAATATTCATAAAATGTGTATAGAAAAATAATATATTTAAAATCATGTTAAAACATCCTAAAAAGTATGTATGTGTATATGAAATGTATGTCCTAAATGAATACCTCATTGATTTCATAATTTTGCTGCCCTTGTTTTTAGAACTGGGACTGTTGCCACATTATCATTTGTGAGTCTGAACACTGTTTGTAATATTGTCATTGGTCCCTATACATAGCCTGCACTAATTTTTCCAGTGTTTGCAAGTCTGTCCAAATCAGCTCTCCTAGCACCTTGTCGTATGCTTTCTTCAAGTCTAGGAATACCCAGTTAGATTTTTCCTCATCTCAAGCTTCTTCTCCACTATCCATCTCACTGTAAACATTGGGTTAGTTGTACTTCATGCTGATCTAAATCCAAACTGCCCACCACCTGTATTACTTTCCACTACTTTTATGTATTCAGTTACCAGTCATCTTCTCCAGCATTTTCATGCAGTGCCTTGGGGGTTTGCTACCTGAGGAGTTGTGAATATCCACTTTGTTATTGTACACTGGTACTAGTATACTTATTTTCTAGTTGTCTGTGATAAGCCAGTCTCTCCGTACTGTGAAGAGTGCCCTCAGCAGCCAATTTTCTCTTAATGTACCTAACATCTCGATCATATCTGCAATGACATATGAGCTTGCTTCTCCCTTACTTCATCTTCTTCGGTGTGCTTCATACTTCTAGGATGGGTTCTCCTTCCTCTTGCATTGTAGACTCTGCTTGTGGCAGTTCCTGTAAGGTTTAAGTTATTCAGGAACTTCTCAAAGTACTTCTACCATCTACCCTTAATGTCCTTTAGATAGTTGCTGGCATCTCTTATGAATGGCGACTTCCAGCTATCTTTATCTTTTCGAGGATTGCCTTGCAATGTGTTAGAGCTTTACTGTGCCATCTGATGAAGCACTTTCCAGAAACTAGTAGTTTCTTTGATGCCTTACTGTTTAGCAAGCCAGTGTTCCCTATTAAATTGATCCATCATTTTTATCTGCTACTTCTTACCTTCACTCCTCATTTCTTTTGATCACATCCTGGACTTTTAAATTCCACCACAAAATTTCCTTAATTACCTTGCTTCCATACCTGGCTTGACCACATATCTGTTTAGTTATTTTTCACACTTGCTCTTTTGAGACACTGTCATTCTCCTCCTCCTTCATCCCCACCTATTTCCTCATCTTCCTGAGGTGCTAGAGCCTTAAGTATTTTCTTGAACTCTTCTGATTTCATTTTAGTCAACTTCCAGGTCTCTTCAGCCAAATTTCTGTAGACTTCAGAGCCTTCTGTGACCACTGCTTGTGGGTTATTGTGGTCACCAGTTGTTTATTCTGGAGGATAACTGTTTCATTTCAGATTGCTTTGCAACCTTTGAAAACATCTACCCTGTCTTAGTCAACAGACTTTGGAATAATGTACCTCCTCTGTAGTTTCTATGCTTCTTATTTTCTGCTATGCTTATGTCTGTTATGTTTGTATCTGTGACTTGGAACTTTTCTCCCTGGGCCTCCACTGAAAATGGGCATGTATCCAGTCAGACTATCCTGGTAAACAAATGTAAAATAAAAATAAATAAAAAAATCTGTAGTTTGACCATAATGTTTCTTCCTAACTGGAACAAAGTCTACCTAAGTTGCTTATTGACTGCTCTTGCAGGTGGTCTGGTGACTCTCTCTTTTGGTGAATCATGTGTTGTTCAGCCTTATGGTTTGAAAGAGAGAAATCAAGGCTGGACTACCCTTCATTATTCCTTCTGCCTCAACCATGTGGTATAAGGCAATCCTCATAATCTTGTATTGTCTGTCCGAAAGTGAACATTGTGGTCTTTCATTATCAAGACCAACTCATTTTACCCTGCTTTGTTGAGAAGGTCCTGCATCTGCTTTATGAAAGCTCTCCTTTCCTCACCATCTCAGCCTTGCAGCTGAACCATAGTCTGAGATAATGAAGCCTGCACACTCTCTCTACACTGGATCCTGTCTCTGATTATGAAGACAACCATCAGTGTCTTCAGAACCCTGCCTCACCACAATTCCCACATCATTTCTAGTCCATTTCTCCTCCTGAAGTAATAGACTCTGGATCCCCAGGCCAGGAGATTTTGTTGCAGTAACCTTCCACTTTGTCTCCTGTATACAGAAAATATTCAGTCTCCTGCTTAGCAACATGCCTTTCACTCTCCCAATGCATCTGTTAGTAAAACTAGATTTGGAATAGCAATTCTTGGATAGTGTTTGGCAGGTTGATTGGTTTTATATCCAGCTTTCATTTTACAGAACTATCCTAGGTAAACCACAGGCATTTCTTACTAGGAATGTCTGTATCGGTATGTGTTTTATTCCTAAATTAAAGCTTTTCTATCAGCTGTTTAGAAGGCCTTGTTTGGAAGAGTTATATTTTTAATTAATTCAGATTTTCTTGCATTTTAATTAGGCCATCCTGCTTGGTACATAATTTATGTTTAAGGGAAGCTTTGTTCCACTTTATAGGTGCATAGAGTTTGGAGATCAATACTTGGTGTGTCATGGGGGACACTAAATGCTGAATGTTACTGCTTGTGGATGGATGATGGATGAATGGTTAATGACATATATTGCAGTGTGTCTGGGGGATGATTGGTGGTGGTTAAAGTATGTGCACTGTGAATAGCTGTACTTGACTTTCATATGTTTGTTGCTGTGGTTTGAACACGTTATTAGCAGAGGAGCATATAGCTAAAAGTTATTTATACAAGAAATATTTGTTGCTTGTCTTAGAAAAATATTTTTTTTTAATTTGGAGATTTAATGTTAGTAAGAAAATTGAATGGGCTTTCGAATATCCAGTGGAGTGTATAACGAAAATGAGTAGGAGTTTTATACCAATGGGGAATCTGGTTTTGACAATGGTGAAGCAGAAATTTTACTGGTCATCTGAATTATTGCCATATTTTTATCTTTTTATTGACATTTGCGTAGTCACACTTCCTCAGTCAACAAAAGTCCTTTTCAGCTAAGGCCCGGGGAGGAAAGCAACTTATACTACCAACTTATAGCCATTATTGACAATGAAATAATACAATAGTCCATGTTACAGTTAGAAGGTGACAATAGATAAAGTAAAAGATGCAATTATGCAATTATTACCATTAGTTTTAGATAAGAAATGGTCAGTTACAAAAGCTTTATGCTACTCACTCTTTTGTAGTGTAAAGTATGTGAATTGATTTGAACATGCATGATTATGTGGTCATTTAAAGGTGAAGGCAAGGTTTGTCATTTTTGACATAGATTTAATTCCTGGACTTTTAAGTAATAATATCCTTCTTTTGTTTAATCAAACGTAGTAATTAAGGCTAAGTATTATATCATATTTTATATTATATTAGAGTTACCTTGGAGAGAAATAGGGTTACAAATTGAGGCCCAAAACATATGTTAGAGAAAGGATCTGCAAGAAAGATTTAATTTCAAGTATTCCCTTGATGTAAACATGACCAGAAAATGCAAAAGAAGCAATAATAAATATTTGGTTTTGTAGGGTTGTAAATGTGTATTTTTTAATGTGATTAAATGTTCTTTTTAGTTTAAAGATAAGTTAATAAAATACATACACACATATAAAAGGTATAGTGCTTAATACAAAGAATATATTGAACGTGTGTGTGTGTGTGTGTGTGTGTGTGTGTGTGTGTGTGTGTGTGTGTGTGTGTGCGTGTGTGTGTTTGTGTGTGTGCATGCATGTGTATGCATGTATTTATACATTTATATTTTATACATTATATATATCTGTGTGTATATACACACACACAGACACACACACACACACACACACACACACACACACACACAGATATATAGAATGTACATAATGTGTGTGTGTGTGTGTGTGTGTGTGTGTGTGTGTGTGTGTGTGTATCTATAAAACATGTATGCATACAAATAAATACATGTCTATGTATGTGTGTATACGTGGGAGACATAAATTGACCTTCTTTAATGTCTGAATAGGTTTTGTCAACAAAAAAGATGGTCATCAGTTTTGTGAGAATATGCCCTTTTCCTGGTATTGTTCAATCTCCAATGGGAGTGTGGGGGGGTGCAGGGGACTTGCCCCTTTGCAAAAGTGCATCATTTTATCATTGCCTGCTCCAAGGTTATGTCTTGGAGCATGTGCAGGTGAGTGCCATCATTTTTTCAATAGTTTTATTTGTACCAATGTTAGCGATGCCATTTGAGTGTTTAGAGTAACTCTAGATTTCTGCATCTTTCGTCATGGAGCCATTGATGCAACCTAATGGTAACTGGTGATTACCAGGTTACATTTGAGCTGTCTATTGGTTTTAGCAGTGCTTATTTTATTGGTGTTGGTTTTGCAAAATGTTTACATTGCTGAAATGGTAATCATGTGAAAATGTTTTGAAACTGACATGTATACATTTTGAAATCTGCTGAGATCCAGTCTGTATGGAGTTTAGTATGTTTTGTTATTGATTTCTTTACATTTATAGTAAAAAATCTTTTATTTAAGATATTAGTAAAGTGAAAAAACAAAGTATGAGCTAGACATACGTCAGGTTTTAAGAGAGTTGGAAGTTGAAAAAATTAATCATTTAAGCAGGATGTGCAGCTTTTTCAGTAGGTATGGAAATGCCATCAGAATCTGTATTTTTTCTGTTAAGCAGGAGAAGGCACACACAATTTTTACAATTATAGGGGCAGTGCACACATTTTTCTATGCTTTCCTTAACTTGTGGATGAGGGTAGAACATTAGGGTGGGGTCTGAAAACATTTGACGTTAATGTGCTATTGCCCACAGTAGAGACAAATGAGTAATATGTAAAGTAAGAAGGTGTATAAATGCCATCTTAGAGAAATGGAGCAATACATACATTTGAAGGCATTTTCAAGTAGTGAGGGCACAGAGATTCACTGATCTGCTATATAAATGAGCAGACATCCCCCACCATTTCTTAGCTTAAACAAGCAGTAGAAAATATTGGAGATAATGATAGAACTTGGCAGCGAATTCCAGTTGACCAAGGAGAAACATAGGTCAGTGCAGAAAAACATGCTTACCCATACGAACCCTAAAGGTAAAAGAAACTGAAAAGTCTGCATTATTTTTGATTGACATGGTTTGTGTAACGTTGTAAAACAAAAGTTGTGGTTAATAATGTAATGACTATGTTTTCCTGTTTTGTAGGCCAGTCTTGTGAAATCCGCTTTCTTGACAACAAAAAATTAGGTGACCTTCCTGACTTAAATAGAAGATATTTAAAGGTAAGAAAAAAGAAAAACTGCATAAACTGTTTGAATTAAGTCTTTATAATTTGTTTCAGTATTTATAATAAAAAATTGCTTTCAGTAACTTTATTTTACTATGTGACAGTAACATGTTGCTCATCTTCTAGGTAAGTTGTTTCCTATTTTTTTATTGACTGTACAGACCCCATTTTTGTTTGCTAGCAGTTCATATGTTACTAGTCTATATTTAATTTGTAAATTTTCTTTTAACATTTTTTGAACTTCAGAAATTTTCACCAAATCTCCTAAAGGCCATTTATGGACTTTGCATCACATTTGATTGCACTATCCTTGCACACCCTCATTCTTCCGAGTCAAGGCTTGCTGGCCAGAGTTTCTTTCCTGCCACCTTCTAAATTTTTTATTGTTTGCTGTCCAGAATTTGTTTGAGTGTATGTATTTTAATTTGTTTACTGGGATAGGGGGCACTCAACGCAATGCACCTTTTTCCAGAACCAGAATTACTTTCACAGCAACAGTAAATCACAGTAGTAATTGGTGCTGTTTACAGTATAGAAAGAAATTAATTGAAAGCATGCAGAAAAGTAAAAAAAAGACAATGAAATTAAGTATATGAACTCTTAGACTATGTAGCATTCATTTTTCAATCAGAATAGCATTAAAGTGACCTATTTTTAACAATGTAGAGGTGAACAACAGTGAGTTTCAGTCTAGTTAGAATGGATGAGATAAATTAAGCAGAGAGTTAAGTAAGAATAATTGGAAAGTTAAGGAATTATTGATGGTGGTGTGTCTTAATTTGGAGACATAGATGTTGGTAAAGATTTGTTAGATATTTGTTAGGAAAATTATAGCATTTAGAGTATACTTTGGGTATTTTTTGTAAGTATGTTTGCATTTTGAAGATTTGGTAATACAATATTTTAAACCTGATCCTGAACTCAAAATATTATTCATCATTTTAGGTTGGGAGAATGCATTCTAAGAACTTTGAACTAGAATGAAAATCTTTGGTTGCTTTTGATGGAGTTTTTGTATGGAGATTAAATAGTGGGTGTGTCTGATAGAATGGAGCATAAATGATATTTTACAGGCTCTGCTGTAAGTTTGCAAACAAAAATTGAAAAGTATTCCAGGCTAAGTAATTTGTATAGGAAGACACCTAACAGTAAGCCAATTTTTTGTTGGTTTGGGAACAAGTTGCCTTTTGAGAGGATGAAGCAGTGGTGTTCCCTTTAAGGAGCTAAAATAATAAATGTCACAGATAAAATAGGATTGACTTTTTTTGAGGTAGAAGCTATTCAGAGAAGTACGTATTCAAATAAATTGAGGGATCAATATTTCTTTTCTAATGGCTCTCCTGCCTTCAGTTACTTTAGAAATTTATTTTTTTCTTGGCCCAGAATAATATTTTTTTTTATTCCTGTTTTGTTTTATTTCATTTATGTATTTATTTATTGCTGTATGTGAATCTGGTTGTTAAGTGTTTGTTCTAGCCATAAGCCCCCAATATTAAAAAACATTTCTAGCTGTGTATTTGTTCCTATGTGCCAGTTGGAGGATAATAGTTTTAGTTTTTATGATATTCCAAAGATCACAGCTTTTGTTTTGGGGGTGTTAGGTAATATATGGTTGATATTTAACCTTGAAGTTGGTGTGGTGATGTCTTATTCCATAAACACTCTGTAAAGCCGTTTTCTCTCCAGATATCTTTTGGTATATGTTGAAGCTTGTAGCATCATAGGAGTTGTTTGAGGTTTCTTTCAGACAAATATGATATTTCTGTGAAAAAAAATATTTGCAGTTTGTTTCTAAATGTGGGTTATATTTACTTATTTTCATCTACCAGCTATTCAAGTCAAACCATTCCATATTTACATTTTTGGAGAGTTTTACAGTTCTAAAAAATGTCTCCATAGGGCTTGATTTCTTTTCTCACATTCCCTTCCAGTTAGATAAAATGTATTGCTGTGCTAGTGCACAGTGGTTGTCTGTCTTTTTTTTTCTGTCATTGGTCTTTGCTTCTTTACTGTTTTGGACTTAAAAAGAAAAAGTAAATCCTTTAATATGTAAATGTGGTCAGAAAAAGTCCAACCAAAGATACATATTCTCTTTATGCTTTCTACGTAGGTGATCAGTAACTTTCTCCTGCTTGTGACGTATGCAAGTCATTTACTTTCACAAGTGTTATAGAGAGAAAAAAAGTTAATATTGTTTATAATGGAATAAGCTCTGTAGCCACTTGCAGTTAGAGTTTCAAAATCAAACACCTCTTTGTGGTCAGCCAGCCTTTAAGAATAATTATTGAGATAACAAATTGGTCATATTAACATTCAAAAATTATACAATCAATCTGAAAACTAGGTAAATTCCAGGAAGAAAATACTTTGATCTAACAGTAGGCAGTTCTAGAGTTGGTAGAAGGAGAAGTTAGTAAGGTGAAATAAAGTTAGAGTCTTAGAAACTGATATCGGACGAGCTTGTAAAGAAAATTCTAGGAGGAAGCAAGATGCAGGTTTGTAACAAAAAGATAAAAAATAAATAGGATGGTTAACTTTATTCATGGTGGCTTAGTTGTATGTATGCATGAGCAGGTATACTGGTTAAGGCAGTGATTTTATAGTGCAGATTTAAAATATTTTTGTGGTATCCAATTGAGTGATTGAGGAAGGCAGTGCATTCCATAGTTTGGCAATTGTACGAATAAAGTCTTTGTTCAGCTCTTTTGTTGGGTTTGGTTATATTTAAAAGTTGTTTATTGCTAGAACAAAGGTTTTTGGGAGGGGTGTATGGTTCTAGAATAGTCTAAAGAGAAGGGTGCTTGTCAGGATTTCATCAGTTTGTGGGCAAGAGTGTTGGATGTATGTTAGGTAATGGGAGAATTCAAACCAGTTCATTTCTTTTATGGCCAGGCAGTAGTGTGTACGATTTGTCATTCTAGTGGCAAATGTTACTATTTTATAGTAGCAAGATTGTAATTTGTTCAGGAATGAAGTGTGAAGGTCGGTGAAGAAGGGTCTTCCATAGAGAAGGGAAGGTAGTAGCAGAGTGATTGCCAGTTTATCCTTGTGGGCTTATCCATGTATAGTTTATGTCTATAAAGTTTGCCAAGTTTAAAGTGTTTTTTTTTTTTATTGCATTAAAAATATGATTCATTAGGGAGAGTCTGTCATCAATTTCAGGGCATAGTTATTTTTGCTGTCTTTACTACCTCAATTTCAGTATTGTTTTGTGAATATATCTTAATGTCTTAATTTTGTGTTTTTGCTGATAATAGTAAGAATTTAGATTTTTTAGGATTAAGTAGAAGATGGGCATTGTTTAGCCAAGATTCAGTAGATGAAAATGTGTTTTGAGTTATCTTTAGGAGAGCAGAACAGTTGTTGGAAGAGGAGATAATAGAATCATCACCATACTGGATAAGTACACTTTGCTGGGTTGCTGTATGAGGATTATTAATGAAAACACTGAAAATAAGGGGACCCAGAATAGACCCCTGGGGGACTCCTGTATCGTTGGTCAAATATTCAGAGTGCATGTTTTACCATCTTGACAGATTGGTTTTCAAGCTATCTAAACAATAGAAAATGATTTAGAGAATCTTTTGAACAATTTAGAGTTTTGAGTTGTTGTAATAGTTTGGGTGTGATACTGTGTCAAAAGCTTTGGCTAGGTCTATCAGGATAACTGAAGTTAATAGACCAGCATCCAGAGCTTTGTACACAGGATTGGTAAATGAAGGTGTCACAAAAGGAAGTACTGCCAATGCAACTAGCTGGAATTTTGTAAGTAATTATATGTCATTTATGAATATCAAACTAATTTATGCAAGATGCTGGTGATACAAATGCAATAGAACTGTGGATCAGATGAGATGTTGGTGTTACAAATGTATTAGAACTGTATGTCAAGTGTATATCAAGCAACTTGGTACAGATGTTTGTGTTGAAAAGATATTTATAAAATGCTTGTGTTTGAAATGTATCCACAGTGTGCCCTACTGGAAGAGTACAGAAATGTGCATGCACTATTGTAACTGTCTAAATGTATATGTTGACAGAGGAAACTGGAGGGTTAACTTCAATCCAGCAAACTTCAGAAAATATCTGAAACTAAATTACTTTATAGGCTAGGTCATTAAGTGCTATCTGACAGGTTTCAAGGCAGCTACAGACACAAAGTCTATACTAGGAAGCTTTCTGTATTCTCTTCAGAGTGAACTAATTACTAGTCTCGAAGTATAAAGGAATACAATTGCATTATGTCTTCCAGCATCTGCCAAGATCTGAGCACAAACCCTTGTATATGTATTTTTACAGGTAGATGCTAAGTACTGACAACTTCTGCTATGGGAGTTGGCCCGACAACTAGAAGTCAGTTGTCCAGAAATGATGTAATTCTGCAAACTATCCTAGCAGTAATATTTTACATATTATTTTGAGAAGTTTCTTAGTGAGAAAGTGCATTCTGTGTTCTGTCCTGGACCTGACAAGAAGAAGCATTCACCAGATTTTCTGCCTTGCTCTGTAGTAAGTTTCTAGGGAATAGTATAATTCTCTTAGATTCAGTCAGGAATATAGTAAAATTTAGTTTATTTTTCTTTCTTTATTAGAGTTTGTCCTGCAATGTTGTTTTAAATATTTCCTGTGGTTTTGAACTCTGATGGCACTGTGAATATATATTTAGTATTGTCTTGTTCTTTTATTATTTATTATTAAATATATTTAAACATTTCATTATGGCTGATCTTTGGTAGTGATATTTAAGTCTTGAGTGTAGTTGCATATCTATTTGGTGACACTGTGTGGGCCACTCCTAACAGCCTTGCTCTTGGTCAAACTAACATTTATATTTATATTAATATTGCACAGTAAGATTGGCCACCCTTTGTTAAGGGCCTTAAAGTAGCTGTCAGAGTGACTGGTGGCAGTGGTAAATACCTTATAGTCTGGGCAGAAGGGGGCATAGCTAGTAAACCTGTGCTAACCTTTCCCAGGTGTGTGTGTGTGTGTGTGTGTGTGTGTGTGTGTGTGTGTGTGTGTGTGTGTGTGTGTATGTGTAAAACAAACCTCAAAGAGTGTTTGTGAGTCAGCTACTTGGGCAGGGACAAGAAGCACTGGTTAGACAGAAAGTGCTGGAGGTCTTGGCTTGGTCACTCAGCTTAGGTCTCAACTCTATGGCTGTGCCAGTGGGGAGTCTTATTGGGAATCTAGAGGAAGATGGAAACTAGCCCTGGACTGACTGTGGTCTCTGTGTGCTCTAAAGGGAAATTGCACTTGAGGCAGAGAGCTGCATCTGGAAATACTGTGTGTGTACCTGTTTAACCTCGTAGTGGACATCACCCACTGGTGAGGATTGAGACTCCTTGATTACTGGTCCAGTTGTGGAGTGTCACATATGTATTGGTGGCAGTAGTGGGATCACCACATCACATACTGGGATTCAGTGGTGTGGATATTGAACTCATTTAGCTTGTAAACAGTGGTCACTAAAGAAGGTGTTTGTACTCTCAAGCAGCAATATGGTAAACATTCAGAGTTTCATATCGCAGTATTTTTATTTATTTTTTGTTAGCTTAGTTAGTCAGAGAGAGCAGGTAAGATGTCAGCAGAGAATTATGACAAGCTGATATGTTAATATGACGTGTTTTTTTATTGGTTGGCTATGTCATGTGCTTTTGAGAATATAAAATGAGATGACTCTATGTGAAATATATTCTTTGATAACTGAAGAAGGATACATCCCGAAAGCTTTTTATCTTGTTTAAATAAATTAAGCGTTTATACTATTGTGAGATTTTTTTTTTGTAATGGATTTTGTAACACTGTTCCTGGTGGTTTACTACAGTTTGTTCGGTTATTTCTACAAGCTGACAAGGAACCAATTGACTGAGTTGTGCCAAGCCAATGGACTTTTGCATGCAAACCTGACTAAAGGAGAAATTATTGCAGCCTTAACCACAGCTGCATCACAGACCAGCAACCAGGAAGACAACCAGACTGGCCTTGGGGATGTACAACTCTCAGAAAATAGACAGTTCAAATTTACCTCAAAGGACTTAAAAATCCATTTAGAGTTAAATAGACTTGAACTGGAGGCCAAACGTTTGGAACTAGAATCAGCAGAGAGCCTGCTGCAATTGGAGGTCAAAGCAGAATCAGAGAGAGACTGAGATGTCTGGAAGCTGAAGAAAATGAGAGGCAGAGGCAACATGAAAAGGGGATGCTGACTCTCTGTCAGGGTCATGGAGGTAATGGGGAAGTGAGTAACCAAACTCCAGGAGCAATAAAGGTCAGTAAATGTCTTCCACACTTTACAGAGGGTGATAATTTTCAGTTTTATTCATATGTTTGAAAGGGTATGTAAACAGTATAATGTTGACCAAGGACTCTGGGTATGGTTCCTGGTAATGCTGTAACTGCTGTTTCTAAATTGTCTGATATTGTTTGTTAACACTATAAACAAGTAAGGAAATGCTTATTAGAGTGTTTTAAGTTAACATCTGAAGCTTATAGAAAAAAGTTTTGCAAACATAGATACAAGGCAGATGAATTTGTGTGATTTATATTGCTGAGCTAAGCACTTATTTTCATAAGTGGGAGAGTGGGTATCAGGTCACCAGTTCTGAAGGGTGGCAGACCTTTTGGTGAGGGAACAAGCCCTTAGCACTTTGCCTGAGGACACAAGAATCTGGTTGGCAGATGGAGACTGCAATACCGCAGATGAGTTGGGGAAAAAAGAAGACCTATACATAGCAAGCTGGGCATCCCTGAGCAGGAAAGGGATACCCAGTGCAGCACATGGGTATAAGGGATCTCATGGTGTGCAGCCTAAATTGCCCCAACAGAGTCCGTCAGTAGGATGGGAAGTCACTAGTTTAGGTACACGGCCAGGATCAAGGGTTAAATGTTTTAAATGTAAACAATGGGGCATGTAGCATATAGATGTCCACAGAGACAAGGTGGGGAACAAAAGGTGGGGGAGCCAGAAAGTGTGAATGACAGAATGCTAGAGGAAAGTTTTATGGAGACAACAAGGGTACCAAACTACTACAAGAGGTTATATCCTATCTTAGTAGATGGGAAACAGGCCACTGCTAAAGGAGACACAGCCTCTGACCTAAACGGTGGGAAGCCTGCAATGGTTAAAGAGGAGCACTACTTGCTTAGGTAGTCTACTCTAGCCAGACTTTTAGGAGGGACCCCATTCCAAATACCTTTGGTACCTTGACTGGAAGGGTGGAAAAGGAAGCAAGCAAGTAGATGCATTTGAAGAAATTCCTGTAGATGTCCTGATTGGGAATGCTTTTGATAATGCAGTACCTTGTGTGCATGCAGTTACATGCAGTCAGGCTTGGGAACAGGCAGGTGAGTTTGGTAGCCTGGAGGGACCCAGACAGACCACGCACTTGAAGCCAGGATTAATGAGGTTGTTACTTCAGAGAGGGAGATACCCTGTAGCAGTGAGACTGAAGGTGTGCCACAGCTACTGGTGGGTACTGATGTTCCCTTGGACAGAGTGACTACAAGGGCAGAGATGAGTAGTAGTACCCAGGCTGACAGTGAGGCACCGCTGTCAGAAGAGACAAGACTTCCTGTGGAAGGGGAGCTGGGAAGGTATAGAAAAAGAGTGTTGAGACAGGTTCAGCTCTCAGACCCTACATTACAAGGCTTGGGGCGGTAGCTAGGGAGGTGCCTGATTCTTAAGGAAAAGGGGAATCAGTATCCTGGGACAAAGGTTTACTGTATAGAGAGTGGACTCCTATGGGAGGGTTAGAAGGTGAGGAAATGCAGCAGTTGGTAGTGCCCAGAGCCTACCATCTGGCACTTCTAGCATAGCCCACGACATTCCCTTTGCAGGTGATATGGGCATAAAGCATACCAAGGGACTTATTATGCAGAACTTTTATTGGCCTGGGATTTCCAGGGATGTAACAAGCTACTGCAGGACCTGTGAGCAGTGCCAAAAAGAAGGCAAGGCAGGAGACAAGGCCAAAGCTCCTTTGATGCCTTTACCTGTAATTAAGGAGCAATTTCAGATGGTAGCTATGGATATTGTGGTGTGTCTGACTACCCTAAGTTCTACAGGGAAGACGTATATCCTAGTGGTAGTAGATTATGCTAACATATACTCTGAGGTGGTGGCTCTGTACTCTATTAAGGCAGAAAATGAGGCAAATGCTTTGTTAGAGATTTTCAGCAGGGTAGGTTTCCCAAAAGAAATGCTGACGGACAGAAGTGCCAGTTTCATGTCAGACCTGCTGGCTTATCTGTGGAAGCACAGTGGGCTGAAGCGTGTAAATACCACTCTCTACCATCCCTAGACTAATGGTCTTTCGGAGAGATTAAACCTGACACTAAAGACCATGCTACAGGCATTTGCAGACCAGTTTAAGAGGGAGTGGGGCAAATATTTGCCCCATCTGTTGCTTGCTTGCAGAGAGGCACCCCAGGAATCCACAGGATGTTCTTCATCTCACATTGCTGCAGTCCTTACATATGGGTAGTCCGCTGTCCTCGGTCGGCCCGAATACCAAAGTATTAGGCTGACGTCGGTCAAGGCGCTTAAAACTGACATCAGGACGTCAGGGTACAAAAGCGCATGACCGACGTCATTTCCTCAGTCTTTTTTGCCGCATGGTCCGATGCAGAAGCAGCGTTGCAAGTGCCGTTCGGCGTTCTGAAATTTTTCGAATTTGGAGTTTCAGACCGAATCCAAGTTGGCTAAGTACCCCGTTGGGGAATATTTTGTTTTTTTCTTGCCCCAGTGTTTTACCGGATGTCAGAAAAAGTGAATAACTGTATTTCTTGTGGGAAACAGATACCGCATAGGGATTATCATTCTTTGTGTATTCCTTGTTTGGGGCCTGAGCACGACGTTGTTGGGTGTCGCTTTTGTGCTAGGTTCAATAAACGCACTATTGCGAAGGTTAGATTGTGCTAGGCTGGTCTTTGGGAAGCGGTGCAATTATAATATGCCGTCGGATTCTCCGGCGCCGCTTCTAAGAAGCGCAAAGACAAAGCAGTTAAACCCAGGCAAGATGAGTCATCCGTTCCGGACGCCGGTTCTTTAGAGGCTTCAGTGGAACCGGTGGTTCCGACGGAGACTTCTCTGGAGTCTCAGGGGAGACTTTGATTTTGCAGGAGGTGGTCTCTCACGAGGCAGGTCAGGCTGAAGGGGCTTCTCAAGTTACTGTACTCCCACCCTTCCTAGGGTGGTTAGGCCTTCTCCTTCTGTTTCCAAGGCTTCTCCCAGAGGCAGGCCAGTTTTAGCTTCTGTTGGTGTCACTCCTAGTTCAGCAGGGTCTGTGCCTAAGAAGCACATGCTTAAAATGGCAGAAGATTTGATTACTCTGATTAGAGGTTCTTTGCCCCCTCCTGATAAGAGGCCTAGGGTGGAGCCAGAGTTGGGAAGTTTTGAGCAGGCTTCGGATGTTTCAGAGTCTTCAGCTGAAGACTTGCAGGAGTACTCTCCTTATTCTGATTCTGATGCAGATGATTCCACTCCTTCTGCTTCTCCTCCAGAGGATTTTTCTTTTCAGAGACACTTCATTCTATGAGGGAACATTTTAAGTGGGAAGGTCAGGACTTCTCTGATTCTCGGAAAAGGCTTAGGGAATTTTTGCTGTTACCCCAGCATAGGCCCTTGGCTATAACCCCGTGTTCTGGATGTTGTGGAAGATGTGTTTGCAGAGGCTTCACTTAATCCTGATTCTCTGCCTCCTGCTCCTGTTAAACCGGATAGGTAATACAGGGTGCCTGAGGCTCATAAATATCTTTATAAGAGTCCTAGGGTGGACCCAGAAACTATTAGTCAGGGACCTAAGGGTGTCAAGGCCTCTGTTGTAAAAAATCCGGTTCCTCTAGATAAAGAAGCCAGAGCTTTGGATAGATGGGGAAAGAAGGTCTATACATCTTCTACCTTAGCTATGAGGGCTTTGAATTGCCAGTTTCATATGTTGAAATATCAAAACTTTCTTCTTTCTCAATTGAAGTCTAAGGTGGATGCTCTGGCGGAAGGCATTGAGTGTAAAGAATTACAAGATTTGGTGCATGTCTCTGAACAGGTGGGTAAGCATTCATTACAGTGTGGTTTTGATGCTGTGGAGGCCTCGTCTAGGGTGGCTGCCACTGGCTCAGTTCTTCGCAGGCACGCCTGGCTGAAGGATCAGAATTTATCTGACCATGTTAAGACAAGGATTTTGGATGCTCCTTTGCAGTCTGATGTGTTGTTTGGTTCACCTGTGGAGTCAGTCTTGAAGAAAATGGAAGACAAGGCTAAGTCTATGCAGGCTGTTAAAGATTTTTGCAAGTTCAGCCTCCAGTTTAGTAGGAATTGGCCTGCTAAGGGGTGGACGTATCCTTCTTATGATTCTCAGTCTAGGGGTAGATCTAGACGTGGTAGGGGCAGAGCTCAGAGTTCTTTCAGACCTAGAACAGGAGTTCACCTGCACAATCTTCGGTGAGGGCAGGGGCCAGTCCTTTCGTAAACAGGCCCAATGACCTACTTTTTCAGCTGCCAGATCCTTCTTGCCTGGCAGCACCTTTGGGAGGAAGGTTAGCACTCTTCAAGGAAAATTGGATGTTGATTACCCAAGACCAATGGGTATTGGATATCATACACCAGGGTTACAAGTTTTATTTCCATACCTTGCCTCCTTTCAAAGGCATGCCGGACGTTCCTCCTCAGCAAAGACTAGAGGCTCACAAACAAAATTCTCTACTACTTCAAATAGGGGCCATACAACCGGTCCCTCTGCCAGAAGTGGGCCTAGGATTTTATTCTCGCCTGTTTCTAGTACCAAAGAAAGGAAACACGTGGAGACCAATTTTGGATTTATCTATCCTCAACACATATCTGGACATTCCCAAGTTCAAAATGTTGACGTTACAACAGCTTTTACCTCTGCTGGGAAAAGATCACTGGATGGTGACTCTGGATCTCAAGGAAGCTTACCTTCATGTTCCTATCAGGCCCAGTTGCAGGAAGTATCTGCGTTTTCGGGCTGGGACTTCACATTATCAGTTCTCTGCATTGCCCTTTGGCTTATCTACTGCGCCCAGAGTGTTCACGAAGGTTCTGGCTCCAGTGGTAGCTTTCTTCAGGCTAAGAGGAATACAAATCTATCCTTATTTGGACGATTGCCTGATTCTGGCCCAAGAAAAGGACGAACTTCTTCATCATTTACAGTATGTGATGGCAGTGTTAAGATGCCTGGGGTATTCTGTGAACGAAATAAAGTCCAGTCTAGTACCCTCTCAGGACATGTGCTTTCTGGGTGTGAGACTGAATACAGCATCCCAGATGGCCTTTTGACCCCGGACAAACAAAAGAATCTTTCTCTTTACTTCCACCAATTGTCTCGTCAGTCCAGGCTGACTGCAAGGACAGTCCTTCAAGCCTTGGGGTTCATGGCATCTTGTATTCTGGTACTTCCCAATGCCAAACTGCATATGAGGAAGCTACAGTGGTATCTCAAGAATGTATGGACACAGCACTGCCAAGATTTGGACACTGTCATTCAGATAATACCTTGCATTCAAAAGGAATTTTTGTGGTGGGCTCAGGAATGTCACCTAAACAAGGGACTCTCTGTGACCCGGCCAGAGGCGAGTCAGATTTTAACGACAGATGCCTCAGACAAAGCTTCGGGAGCTCATCTAAATGGAAAATGGGTACAAGACACGTGGCCTGCCAGACTTCAACATCTACATATCAACTTGAAGGAGATGTTAGCAGTCCAATTTGCATTGATAGCTTTCAAGGATTTACTTCTTCCAGGGCAGATGTTGATTCAAACAGACAACACAACTGTCATGTGGTACATCAACAAGCAAGGGGGAACGCATTCTTATCCTCTATGCAGACAAGCAATGATTTTGTGGGAGACTGCTCTCAGTTTACAGCTAAATCTTCAGGCAAGGTTTCTGCCAGGAGCACAGAACTCCTTAGTAGATGTGTTGAGCAGACAAATTATGGATCCCCACGAGTGGAAATTGGATCCTCATGTATTTCAGAGATTGACAGTGTTATGGGGAACTCCAGACATAGATCTGTTCGCTTCTCCACTAAATTACCAGCTGCCAAAGTTTTGCACAGAAAGGTTTCATCCCACAGCTTGGAAAGTGGATGCTCTCTCATTCAATTGGAGCAATCTTCACGTGTATGCCTTTCCACCTCTGCCTCTCCTCCCAAAGGTACTGCTGAAGGTCAGACAGGACAAGCCAAACATGATTTTAATAGCTCCAGATTGGCCTCGACAGCACTGGTACCCATTACTGAGAAGTCTGGTACAGGAGCCTCCATGGCCTTTGCCTTCGATTCCTCACTTGCTGTCTCAGGAGAACAGTCATTTACTCAATGTCAAACTTCATTCTCTACATCTGACAGCCTGGCATATTCTGTTTTAAACCCTGGAGGGTCTCAGCTTCCACAACAAGTTTTGAATGTTGTTTTGGAGGCCAGAAGGCCTAGTACAAGGAAAGTTTACGCAGATAAATGGAGGAGATTTTTATTTTGGAGTACAGCAAAGGACTTTGATGTTTCTAAACCTAATTTAAGTGTTGCGCTTCAATACCTTACTGAGTTATTGGACAAAGGTTTGTCCTTCTCCTCTATAAAGGTTCATGCTGCAGCAATTTCTGCTCACTATGACTGTGACCCACCATTATTTTCTCAGCCTTTGTTTAAGCAATTCCTTAGAGGGGCAAAGAATATAAGACCCCCACATAGAGCTACTACTCCTGCTTGGGATCTCAATTTTGTGTTGGAGAAACTCACTCTACAACCTTTTGAGCCTGCAGCATCGGCAGAGTTGAAATATTTATCATGGAAGACTGCTTTTTTGTTGACCATTACCTCTGCGAGAAGGGTTTCTGAATTACAGGCCCTTATGGCAGTTGAGCCTTTCTTAATTTTCCACAAGGATAGGGTGTCTTTGCGTACTAACCCTTCTTTTATGCCTAAAGTGGTTTCTAGTGTGGCTTTAAACCAAACTATTCATTTGCCTACTTTTTATGCAAACCCCCAAAATAAAGGGGAAAGGATTTTGCACACTTTGGATATACACAGACAGTTGCGATATTATTTGAGCAGAACTAAAGGGTTCAGGCAGTCTCAGCAGTTGTTTGTTTCTTTTGCTTTGGGTTCTCAGGGCAAACCTGTTTCAAAACAAACTATTTCTAAGTGGATTGGTATTTGTATAGCTTTCTGTTATTCCTATCATGGTAAGGAGATTGGAGCTGCGATTAGGCCTCATTCCACTAGGGCTACTGCCACTTCTACAGCTTTTTAAGGGGTGGCTACTAAAGATATTTTGGAAGCAGCTACTTGGAGTTCAGTGCATACTTTCTCTAAGCATTACCACCTTCCACTTTACTCTAAATCTAGGGCTGGATTTGCCACTGCAATTTTACAGGGCATTTTGGCAGCTCCTAATGCTTTATAGTTTTGCCATCCTCCCTTACCTCTGCTTTGGGATTCTACCCATATGTAAGGACTGCAGCAATGTGAGATGAAGAACATAGTACAGTTTTGTACCTACCATAAATGTAGATGTTCGAAGATCCACATTGCTGCAGTCCAATTTACCCTCCCTCCTTCCCCTCTGTTGTTGAAGGTGGTGGTGTGGTTTGTGTTGCACATATTGTAAATATGGTTAGTGCACGGGTGGTTGGTTAGTTTTTGCTGGTTTTTGGCTTTTGCCTTTCTTGTTAGGGCCTTCTGACATCTGGGGCAAGAAAAGACTGAGGAAATGACGTCGGTCATGCGCTTTTGTACCCTGACGTCCTGATGTCAATTTTAAGCGCCTTGACCGACGTCAGCCTAATACTTTGGTATTCGGGCCGACCGAGGACAGCGGACTACCCATATGTAAGGACTGCAGCAATGTGGATCTTCGAACATCTACATTTATGGTAGGTACAAAACTGTACTTTTCTCACCTTTTGTGCTGTATGAGCATAGGGTGAGGGGGACCACTAGATTTGATTTGTGGTGAGTGGGAGGGTGACATTGAATCTCACAAGGAGTCTATTGTGGCATATGTTCTAAACCTTAGGACCAGACTCAAGGAACTCATGGGCTTGGTCCAGGAGAACCTGGCAGAAGCCCAACTGCAGAAAAAGGTCTGATGTGACAGGAATGCTTGAGCTAGAGAGTGTGCTGTGGGAAAGCAGGTTATAGATGTTCTTCATGTTTCACTGTTGCAGTCATCACACTTGGGTTATCTGCCTGCAGGTAGCCATCAGTCGGCCTGAATTCCAGAGTCTTAGTATTTTTGCGTCGGATGCTTTCGCTTATTCCATGACATCAGGTTGTCAGGGATATAAAACA
The DNA here is from genome assembly GCF_019279795.1 of Protopterus annectens. Lineage (NCBI taxonomy): Eukaryota > Metazoa > Chordata > Ceratodontiformes > Protopteridae > Protopterus > Protopterus annectens. Next base: position 1,592,681,046 of record NC_056737.1, read on the forward strand.
GGCAGCCGATGCCATTACATTAGTCTTTCTTGCTGAGGAGGAGAACAAAGCAGAAGCAGTTCATAAGTGCCGGTCAGTCACTACTTGAAATTTTCGTTTTCGAGTTTGCAATCCTGAAGTCTTCTAAAGCTAAGTACCCCGTTGGGGATCCTTTTTTCTTGTTCTAACCGATGCCAGAAAAAGTTAACAATTGTCTTGCCTGTGGAAAGCAAATACCTCACAGAGATTTTCTTACTTACGGCGTCACCTGTTTAGGCCCAAACCATGACGTCCCTCTCTGTCAGTTTTGTGACTTGTTTAACGGCCTAACCATTCGTCATCGGGCTATCTTTGTCACTAAGTTCTTTCGCTCTCATTCTCCATATTCTGAAATGGCTTTGATAAACCACCCGACTACCGATCTTCCAAAAAAAGTAAAGATAAAGACAGAGACAGACAGCATAGGTCCAAAACTGTCAACAACACTTCCGTTAAGCTAGTTGCCAGTCTGCTGGTACTCAGTGAGGCTCCTTTGCAGCCCCTGATGCCCACTTCTCTGGATTCACAGGCCTTTGCTGAGACCCATTCAGAGTCGGTATGCCACGAGATGCTTCTTCGACTATGGAACATGCTGATGTCTTTACCTTGGATGGGTCCAGAGCCGCTGTGCAGGCACTGGCTTCTGAGGGTGTATTCCGACCTACTGATGTTCGAATCAAACCGTCGACTTCATTTTCAACCAAAACTACCGAGTTTCTTAGGCCCAGAGTACGCACTATGCCCAGAAAACCGATGACCAAAGCACATGCTCAAGCTCCCATGCCACAAAAACAAATGCTTAGAATGGCTGAAGGCCTTATTACCCTAATTAGGGGAAGCCAGCCTTCCCCTACTAAGAGACAAAGAATTGAGTTTCCTTCTGATTCTACAGACCAGGCGTATGATGACTCTGACCCTTTTGATTATCAAGACATGCCCTTATTAGCCTATGAGTATTCAGATGCAGAGGAATACATTCCCTCTGCCTCTCCTCCAAAAGATTTTTAATTTGGTGAAACCTTGCATACTTTAAGAGAGCATTTCCACTGGGAATCCCAAAGAGACTCAGAGAATTTTTAGAGTTGCCTCAGCATATGCCTCTAGCTATGTATACCCCCTGTCCTGGATGTTGTAGATGATGTTTTTATGGAATCCAGTCTTACTCCAGATACATTACCCCCTGCCCCTAGGAAACCTGACAGGTACTACAGAGTACCTGATTCCCACAAATTTCTCTTCAAGAATCCTACTGCGGACCCAGAAACCATTTCCCAGGGACCTAAAGGTATTAAGGCTACTACAGCCAAAAATCCTACCCCTTCAAACAGGTATTCCCAATATTTAGACAGATGGAGTAAGAAAGGTATACCTCTGCAACTCTTGCCATCAGGGCATTGAATTACCAGTTTCACATGTTGAAGTACCAGCAACATATTATGGAACTAATTAAACAAAAAATGGTGTTACTTCCAGACTGTGCAGAAAATAAAGATTTACAAGACCTTATGCATTCTGCAAACCAAGTTAGTAAGCATACTTTGCAGTGTGGCTTTTATGCCCTAGAAGCTTCTGGCAGGGCTGCAGTCCCTGGGTCTGTACTGAGAAGGCATGCTTCGCTGAAGGAACAAACCTTGCCAGATCATGTCAAATCCAAATTACTAGATGCTCCTTTAAATAAGGACTGTTTGTTTGGCACCAAAGCAGAAGACATTCTTAAAAAGATGGAAGAAAAAGCTAAATCAATGCAAACTGTCAAAGAATTCTTACATGTGCAACCACCTAGATTCAGTAAGCATTGGCCTTCAAAAAACTGGTCCTTTCCAACCCCTTCCTGGCCTTCCCAGACCAAACCCAGGGGAACAGGCCACCCAGACTACAGTCTCAGGGTATGCAGAGATCTAAACAATGGAGTGCCCCCACCTCAAAAACAGGGAGTGGTAAGCCGACCCCTTATGGAAAAAGTTCACAATGACTTTTCAATTATCCTTCCCAGCCCTGCCCAATTACTTATGCCCCTAGGAGGAAAACTTGCTCTTCATGCAAAAAACTGGATGTCCATTACTCAGGACCGAAGGATCCTAAACATTGTATCCCAGGGGTACAAATTCTAGAGGCTCAAAAGCAAGTACTTTCCCTGCTTAATATCATTACTATTCAACGTGTTCCAGTAGAACAAAGGGAGCAGGGTTTTTACTCCAGACATTTCCTGGTGCCGAGAAAAGAGGGCTATTGGCGCCCAATCCTGGAACTATCAATTCTCAACAACTTTCTGGTGGTCCCAAAATTCAATATGCTTACCCTGCAGGCCTGTGAATCCAGAGAAATGGGCATCAGGGGCTGCAAAGGCACCTCACTGAGTACCGGCAGACTGGCGACTAGCTTAACGGAAGCGTCGTTGGCAGTTTTGGACCTATGCTGTCTGTTTCTGTCTTTATCTTTACCCTCCCTATGCTAGCCAAGGATGCCTGGTTAGTCACTCTAGACTTAAAAGAAGCTTATCTGCACATCCCCATAAGGGAGTCATGCAGACAATATCTGCGTTTCAGGGCAGGCTCTCTGCACTTCCCTTTGGCATATCTACTGCGCCCAGAGTATTCACAAAGTGCCTGGATCCAGTCATTGCATACTGCAGGCAGAGAAATATCTAAATTTTCCCATACTTGCATGACTGACTGATTCAGGCAAACAGTCAGGAATTGCTACTTCAGCACCTGGCATTTGTAAAAAGCCTTCTCACTTCATTGGGGTACACCATCAACAAAAAGAAATCACAACTGGTGCCCAGTCAAAAGGTTGTATTCCTGGGAGCAAGCTTGGACACAACTTCACAGACGGCATTTCTCACTTCAGAAAAACAAGTCTATCTGACAAACTACTTCAAACAAATGGTCACCAGAACCCAGCTATCTCCAAGGAAAATACTGCAAGCCCCAGGGTTCATGGCCTTATGTATTCTGCTAATTCCATATGCAAGACTGCATATGAGGAAACTTCAATGGTACTTAAAAAGTCTTTGGTGCCAACATTCTCAGGACCTGGAAACAGTCATTCCAATCATACCTTGTCTAAGGGCAGAGTTCCTTTGGTGGGCAGAAGCATGCAACCACATTAAGGGACTGCTTTTCACTTAACTCCGTGCCACCCAAACCCTGACAACAGACACATCAGACTATGCATGGGGGGCTCACATGGCAGACAAATGCATTCAGGGCCACTGGATCCCAGGCCAGATTCTCCTGCACATCAATCAAGAAGAGATGCTAGCTGTACAGCATGCTCTGACAGCCTTCAAATACCTAATCCTTCCAGGACAACTGCTTATAAAAACAGACAACACCACAGTTATGTGGTACATAAACAAGCGGGGGGGGGGGGCATTCTTACCCTCTCTACAGGTTAGTCATGGCCCTGTGGAACACAGCCTTGAACAACCAAGTGCATCTACAAGCTCAATTCCTGTCATGCAAACAAAATTCACTGGCAGATGACTTAAGCAGAAATCTCCTAGAACCAAATGAGTGGAAATTGGAGCCCAACACCTTCAACCTTCTGATCCAGAGGTGGAGGACACCAGAGGTGGACCTCTTTGCTTCCCCCGAGAACCACCAGTTGAGCAAAAGCCTGGAAGGTGGATGCCCTATCCTTTCTATGGGAAACCTCTCAATTTATGCCTTTCCCCCTCTGCCCCTTCCCTCAAGAGTACTACTCAAGATAAAACAGGACAGGCCAGGGGTAGTTCTTATTGCCCTGGACTGGCCATGCCAGCACTGATACCCACTCTTATGCAGCCTGTCAACAGTACCACCCTGGCACCTTCACCAGATAACTACCCTGCTGTCTCAGCAGGAGGGACAGATTTTGCATCCACAGTTGCAAACCCTAAACCTTGTAGCTTGGCTTATCCCATGAATATCCCACCAGCAACCCTCAACAAACAGGTGCTGGACGTCATTCTTGAAGCCAGAATGTCTAGTACTTGGAAATCCTATGCAGAAAAGTGGAAAATATATTGTTCTTGGAATCAGTCTCAAGGGAAGGACACAGCAGTGCCCTCTTTACCTCTAATACTGGATTACCTAGCAGAGCTACTCCACAGATGCCTATCCTTCTCCTCCATTAAGATTCATGCCTCTGCCATCTCAGCTCACTATAATACCGAGCCACCTCAATTTTCTCACCCTCTCATCAAACAGGTCTTGAGAGGGGCTAACAACTTAAGGCCCCCTAGGAGAGCACCAACCCCTGCCTGGGACCTTAACTTTGTACTGGAAAAGCTTATGCTTCCCCCTTTTGAACCTGTTGCTGCAGAAGAGTTAAAATTCCTCTCTTGGAAAACAGCCTTGCTTTTAGCCATAACTTCAGCAAGAAGAGTGTCTGAGTTACAGGCACTAATGGCTGTGGAACCCTTCATTATTTTCCATGCTGACAGGGTTTCCCTCGGGACTAACCCATGCTTTATGCCTAAGGTGGTGTCCAGTGTGGCTCTAAACCAATCCATCCATTTGCCAACCTTCTTCCTTAACCCTGAGGATAAAGGGGAAAGGATCCTGCACTCTTTGGACGTGCACAGACAGCTCAGGTTCTACCTTGACAGGACTAAGCCTTTCGGAAAATCTGACCAGATGCTAGTCAGCTTTGCTACAGGAGCAGAGGGTAAGGCCATTTCAAAACAAACCATTTCAAATGGATAGCACACTGCATCCATTTCTGCTACAAGCACTATGGAAAACCTACCCCACAGGGGATCAGACCTCATTCCACTAGGGCTACTTCCACCTCTACAGCATTTCTCATGGGAGTCCCTACCAGGGACATTCTGGAAGCTGCAACCTGGAGTTCTGTACACACTTTCACCAGGCATTGCCACTTACCTATTTTTTCCAAATCCAGGACTGGATTTGCTGCAGCAGTCTTACAAGGCCTGCTAGCCAGCCCTAACACTTCTTGACTGCCTCCACCATTCCTCAGCTTTGGGAATCAACCCAAGTGTGATGACTGCAACAGTGAAACACGAAGAACATAGTACAGTTGTGTACACTTACCATAAATGTAGATGTTCGAGTGTATTCACTGTTACAGTCCTGGTTTCCCTCTCTCCAGCCCCCTGGGTTTCTCTATCTTTCTACCTCTCCTATCTATGGCCATTCCTAATGGCATTGGTATTTACTTTTTACTGGTGGTGTTCCCCACCATATACTAGCCCCCTATTTGGGGGCTCCTGACATTTGGGCAAGAAAACTGATGTAATGGCATCGGCTGCCTGTTTTATATCCCTGACGACCTGATGTCATAGAAGAAGCAACAGCATCCGACGCAGAAATACTAAGACTCTAGTATTTGGGCCGACTGAGGGCTACCTGCAGGCAGATAACCCAAGTGTGATGACGGCAACAGTGAATATACTTGATCATCTACATTTATGGTAAGTGTACACAACTGTACTTTCTCATTCCTGTCAGATACAGCAAGCTGTAGGCAGCTTCAGAGGAACCCTTCAAAGTGGTAAGGAAGGTCAGTGATGTTAACTGCACACTAGAGCTGTTAGGCAGGAGGCAGGGGTACAAACTGTACCATGTTAACAACATGAAACCTTACCATGATAGGGAGGCTCTGGTGCTAAGTATTTTGCAGTAGAGGCAGAAGGAATCTGAGGGGGGATCTATGGCTACAGAGAGCCAGCCAGCAAAATCCCAAGTTACTATTGTATATCCTAGCATTGCAGCACTGTAATGGGGTTAGCAATGCCAAGGCAGATGAAATCTCAAGACAGGGAATGGGGTAATGTATTTCCAGACAGGCTAATCCCACTTGAACAACATTTCTGAAGTGTCACTTGAAAAACTAGCTTGAGTCTTGGGGGAGGTCTAACAAAAGGAGGTACTGTGCCAGCACAGCTAGATGGAATTTTGTAAATAATTGTTTGTCATTTGTGAATATCAAACTAATTTATACAAGATGCTGGTGTTACAAATTCATTAGAACTGTGGGTCATATAAGATACTGGTGTTTCAAATGTATTAGAACTGTATGTCATATAAGATGCTTGTGTTACCAATGTATTAGAACTGTATGTCATGTGTATATCAAACTGCTTGTTACAGATGTTTGTGTTGAAAAGGTATTTATAAAATGCTTGTGTCTGAAATGTATCCACAGTGTGCCATTCACAGAAATGTACATGCACTTTTGTAACTGTTTAAATGTATATGTTGACAAAGGAAACTGGAGGGTTAACTTCAGTCCAGCAAACTTCAGAAAATATCTGAAAGTAAATTACTTTATAGGCTAGGTCATAAAGTACTATCTGACAGGTTTCAAGGAAGTTAGAGACACAAAGTCTGTACTAGGAAACTTTCTGTATTGTCTTCGGGGTGAACTAATTACTAGTCTTGAAGTATAAATTAATGCAATTGTTTTATTACTTCCTACATGTGCCAAGATCTCAGCAAAAGCCCTCGTATATGTATTTTTACAGGTAGATGCTAAGTACTGACAGCTATAGCAGTGGGGGTTTGGCCTGGGAACTAGAAGCCAGATGACCAGAAATTATGTCATTCTGCAAACTATCTCAGCAGTAATATTTCAGATATTATTTTGAGAAGTTACTTGGGCAGGGACACAAAGCACTGGTTGGACAGAGAGGGTGCTGGAGGTCTTGGCTTGGTCATTCAGATGAGATCTCAACTCTATAGCTGTGCCAGTGGGGAGTCTTACTGGAGATCTGGAGGAAGAGGGAGCAACCAGCCCCAGAATGATTATGGTCTCTGTGTGCTCTTAAGGGAAATTACACTTGATGCAGAGAGCTGCATCTGGAAATACTGTGTGTTTACCTGTTTAACTTCTTGGTGAACGCCCCCCACTGATGCCAGTGGTAAGGATTGAGGCTCCTTGATTGCTAGTCCAGTGTTGGAGTGTCACAGAAAGTAATTCTGTAGTGGTGATATGACTGGGGCAAAAGCCATGCTGGTGGGAGAAAGGAGGGTATTGTCAGAGAGATGCTTTAGTAATTTAATATGTATGCACTTTTGTAGGATTTTGGATAAAGGTGAGAGTGTAGAGATGAGCCGGTAGTTAGAAAGATCTTTGGTGTTACCACCTTTGTGCAGAGGAATTATGATGGATTATTTTCCAGAATTGAGGGACGTAGGATTCAGAGATAGACCAGTTAATAAAAATGCTAATGGGATATGCTATAACATCAGCTGCTAGTTTTAGGCATTGTGATAGGTTATCTTGCAATATCCTTCCTTGAGGACCACCCAAGATGTTTCTTGCTAGGGGCTGTGTCCCATCAGTTGAGAAACAGACAAAAAAGACAATGTCCAATGTCATAGTTATGTACTCACCATAACTCTGCATCTGTGTTGTCTGTTTTTGTCCTTCCTCAACTTCTCACCCACCATTTTCCCTTCCCCTTTTGTCTGTATCGTGGCATGACCTGAGAGATACTGCTGAATAACTTCTGCTGTGTGGGCTCCAGAGTGTCCTCCTGTGATATTTTTGCATTTTCCATCTGGTTATCTTTTGTATTACTTACTCAGAAATAGTCTGAGCTGCGTCTTCTATTTTTGGCATTGTGTTTGATAACTTGAAGGCAAAATCGATTTGAGATAACTCACAAGTAGTAAGGGGATTATGGGTAAAAGGAGAAGCTAGAGCTATAGAGCCTGAAGTCTGTTGAGTGGCTGAGGATGGATCCAAGGGTCAGATCCAAGACTTATCAGTCGAGGAAGGATAAAAACAGACAATACAGATGCAGAGTTATAGTGGGTACATAACTATATTACTGTACATTTTTTCATTTTGCTATTCTGTTTGGTTCTCTGTTTAAATAGTCTTTACATTGCTATTTTAAGGGAGAATATAGGGGTGTTATCTCTTTATTTTCTGGGAGTGCAGTTTCACCAGTAGTGTTTACTGACTTTGCTATTTTTATGCCATATGTCTAGATGGACTCTGAAACGGCCTCACCTACCATTAACCTCATCTGCACTTAAGAAAACACAAGAATAAAATAAAAAATATTCCTCATCTTACAGCATGTGACCCTACAGTTGTCTTAAGAGCAGGCCATTGGACCACTCACCTTCTTTTATCCAAAGGTCCTCTGGTAAAGTGCTGGCACCACAACTGTGCATGATACAAGGGTCAGACATAACCTCTGGGGCTGTTCCAGTGCCTGATTCAGTTGTAGGAGAACCTAATACTTTAGACGTAGGAGAAGTTAGGGATGCAAAATCCATTGAAAGGGTTGACAAGTTTCCCTCTGGGAATTCTCCTTCTACTGTACTGCATGCTAAAAAGAGACAAAAATCCACCCTGTAGTTGATCAACAGTCTCTTCTAGGTGGGAGTCTTTCAAAATGGTTGCACACTGATCAGCAGTTTAATTTCAGCTTCCTCAGTATGAAAAAATAAACTGCGACATAAAGGCCAGTAAATCTGCCAGTTTTAGTAAATTCAGTTATAGGCTAGTATGCACACTACCTGGATACCAACAAAGAAGCAACTTACAGATTTGGAAAGAAAATAAAAAAGTAAAGGTGAATAGAAAATGCCTGCAGCTGTTCAGCAAAAGGCTGTTAAAGCTTCAGCTTTAATGCAAGACATTACTTCCAGTAATCTAGAGGAAAAAAAACATCAGATGTGCTCAGAGCTGATTAAAATAAATGAAACATTGAAGGAGTATATCAACTCAAATAATAAAAAGCTGCAAAAATGGAAGAAGCTTTATACAGCTATTCAAATTAACTGATAAAACTGCAAAAATCAGAGGTCAAAATGAAAAAAAGGCTTGCTGAGTATGAGAATGCTCAAGGAAAGATGTTTTCAAAAATGGTGCAGTTAGAGGGCAGAGCACACACGGAAAACCTTAGGTTTTCTGTTATACCAGAGAAACTGAAAGAAACAGACTGTGTTAATTTTATGATAGCACAAATAAGCAACTGGACTTGCATTCCACAGCAGGATTTGTTAATTGAAAAAGCACATTGTGTGTATGCCCCAAACTTGGCCATGAGAAAGCAACCAAGTTCTGTATTAGTTCATAGGTTCATAGGTGTGTACTAGGCTAATGGGCCTGGAGCCTTTACAAGCCTAGCCCATAGGATTACCCTGGCATTGTGCCATCCAACCTTAGTTCCCAGTGCCTCTGTAACTCTCTAGTAAAGGGTTGATCCTGAAAAAAAATGTGGCAGAAGGGCAAATTATTAAAAATTGGAGACAGCAGTGTGTGTGTGGAAACTGATTATTAATTGTACACCAAGCAGAAGATAAGCATTTTTTCTCAGCAATCAGGGAATGTCAAGAGGCAGGTGTGAGATCCAAACTGCTGTATCCAGTAGCTTCAAAATATTTTTTCCTCAAGGATCAAAGTTAATTTTGATGCAAAACAAGTCAGGGAGGAAATGCAAAAGTTTGTCCGGCAAAAAGTGAACCAACTAACAGAAGGAGAGACTGCTTCTTATTCTTCTGATAATAAAGCTCATAGACTTTGCCAGTGAAACCTTTTGCAATGTTTCAAAGATAAATGATAGAGAGACAAAAAAAAAGCACAGGATTTGACTAGAAGAATCCAGAGTGACTTGGAACTGGAGTCTGGCATTGTGAGTTGGAGATGAACAGGAAGAAGACCAGCAACACCTAAATTATTGAATAAATGTGAGATTATAAATCATCAATCACATTTGGGGAATATGGCTTTATAGGCAAAAGTGGAAAGACTGGAGTTTTGTTGACTTTGTAAAGCTTGTGAGGGATTGAAAAGTATAGCTACTTCATGTCATTAATGTTTGGAAGGTCTCTGAAATGAAAGGGAAAAAAAATAACTACAAGTAAAACAATTTTTGTTAACAGTATTTGTATAAAACACTTCCTGATATAAACATGTTATATTAAAACATTTTTATTGTTGCATGTGATAGAGGTATTAAAATAAACAAGTACCATTTATTCTTCCTTTTTAGTTTTAAGAAATGCAGGCTGTTGTAAAGTAAGAAGAGAAGAAAGGCTTAACAAAAGCATGTTTAAGCTTAATATGCTGTCGTTTTGGGTTATTGATGTGGGGCTGGAACGAAAAAGCACATATATTATAATATATAGAGAGCTGATATGTTTTCTTTTACTTTTGCATAGGTAAATGTCTAGATTAAGGCCGTTGTTTTAATCTAATAATTTTTTTAGGTAAGCAGCTAAATAAGAGAACACTGAATGTATTGAAAAGTTCTCCTTTAGCAAATAAATGTTCAGTGTGAGTTGAGAAGTCTGAAGCTGTGGCCAACTATACCTTTTGTTCTTATGTTTCCATGGAAACTAGCTGACTATAGGGTTAGGCAGTAAAATCCAAGCAATATGTGGGAGGGGAATAAAGACAGGACAAGAGCAGCCAGCAGTTTGTGCAAGTAGGAGCAGAGGCTGTAATATGTGTCTTGGCATGGATAATCTTAATTTTAGGTTAGGTAATGCCTGTGTGCAAAGTTGTTGATTTGGGGCAAGTGTTTCTATCAGGAAGGTTAAATAAACTTCATTATTTGAGAACGTACATAATTTTGTGTGTTTGTTTTAAGTTTTAGGTTATGAGGCTGTTCTGGGGGGGGGGTGTTTGAGGGTTTTCATTAAGACAAAAAAGTATTGTCAAATTTTTCTTGTCATCTCCATTTGAATCAGTGTCACAGCTGTATAAACAACCTGCCAAACATTACTGGGTGCATGTAACAAAAAGCTGGAAATAGACATTTAAAAAAGCTGTCATATATAATGTGTGGGAATAATAACTTTTTTTTTCATAATGGCTATACTATCCGTATTATTTTGGAACATTAATGGCCTCACAGGTATAGACAAAAAGTATTGAATTATATTAAGAAATGCAGAGTGCAAATAGCAATGCTATAGTAGACACATTTGGAAAGATATGGGCAAGTGAATCTGATAAAGAAAGGCTCTCAAGAGGGATAGTCATCAGAGTATTAGGGACAAAGGAAAAGAGAGTACTTATACTAATTAACTAATAAGTTCTACAAATGAAGTGACAAAACACCAGCACAATAAGAGACACCAAGTTGTATTTTAGCGCTTTCATTCACATTTAATGACCAGTGAACTTCTTCAGAAACAACTTTACCATCCATCTCACATATTAAATACAAAACAAATTTACATAATTAATCAGTTAAATAAAATTTAAAGACATATAACAACTATAATAACTTAAAAACTGTATCAAGTTATTTAAATATTTTAAATATATAATAACATAATTATGAATTCATTTCTAAAAAACATTTCATATTTATAGTCTCATTTAGGCCAGGAAATCTATCTGCACCCAAATATATTTGCCAAAATGATTCTTTACATTCTAAAATTAGTTTATAATTCCCACCAAAAATTTGGTTATCTACACTGTCCAAAACTGCAAAAGTGAACTTTTTAAATTCACTGCAACACACAGAATGCTTAGCTAGTGCGTTGTTGAAGTCTTTCTTTTTGATAGCCGAAAGATGTTCACTAACTCTGATCTTTAAAGTCCTTGTGGTCATTCCCACATAATAACTTGGACATATTTGACACTGTGCTAGATAGACAATCATGGAACTGTGACAAGTGTAGTATTGTTTTGACCAGTGGGTGGTACGTAGATGTTGAAAATATACAGACGATGAATTTATAATATATCTACATTGTTTGCAACAATGACATGAAAAAGTACCTTTAGTCTTAATAACATCTAAGTGCTTGTTCTTATCAATATTTTCATTTCTTTCTAATATGGTTTTTAAATTAACTACCTTTTTGAAGGTAAAATTGGGTTTTGGACCTATAATTTTAGTAAGATCTTGGTTACCCAATATTATCTTCCAGTTGTTCTCTATAATTTCTTTAATTACCCACATTTCATTACATATAGGCAATATAAAAGCCCCAATGAACTTTTTATTTTGAATATTGTTGGAATTGACTTTGGGTAAACCAAGAGTTAAAATAGGTCCTGCTTTGTTGTCCCAAGTATCAAAACTTCTTGTTCAATTTTTTTGAGCCATGATGTTTCATAACCCCTATTAAGAAAGAAACTTCTTAAATTGCTCATTTCCTTAAGAAAGACTTCTTCGTCAGAGGTTAACCTACTCAGACGAATATATTGTCCTTTGACAACTCCTTTTTTCATGTGAAAAGGGTGTATACTGTTCTTGTGCAAGTATTGATTAGCAAATGTTGATTTTCTGTATATAGCACTGCTAAAGTTATTTGATACACTATTGTAATTAATTTGCAAATCCAAAAAATTTATTTTAGTTCCAAATTCACCAATAGAAAATTTCAAACAGTCAGTGGTACCATTTAGGTATTGAACAAATCTCTGAAATTCATTAAGAGATCCATTCCAAATAAAAAACAAATCATCTATATAACGAGTGTAAAAAATTATTTTGTTACTGTATGTACACTTTTCCAAATAAGTATTTTCCCAGTGGGCCATGAACAAATTTGCATAAGCTGGAGCTACAAGTGCTCCCATGGCCACACCGGAAATTTGTTTATATAAATGGTCATTAAATTTAAAAAAATTGTTATCTAGAACAGACTCCATAAGAGTACAAATAGTATTAACCTTTGTACTAGTAAAATTTGTATTCTTAGTCAAATATTGCCTCAAATAATCAATACCCAATTCATGATCTATACTAGTGTATAAGGACTGAATGTCCAGAGAAGCCATAACAAATTCTGAAACAGGTGATTGAAAATTCCTTAGTTGTTCTAATAAATGCCAAGAATCCTTCAAATAGTATTTTGAACTTTGTACAAGTGGATTTAATATATAGTCCAGCCAAATAGAAATGTTTTTTGTCTTATATTTGGCAGCTGAAATGATAGGCCTAAAGGGGGGATGAACAAGATCTTTCTGTAATTTCGGTATACCAAACATATTTCCCATTTTAGGAAATTCAACTAGTAAAAATGTATAAGTATTGTAATCGATCTCATCCTGGCTGAACATATCAAATAAGATGGTATCTAATCTCAAAAAGCTTCTACAAACCTCTTTACTATCAAATTTTTGATAAGTGTTCGTGTCTTCTAAAAGTTCTTCCATACATTTGGCGTAGTTGGAATTTTCCATGATTACTATTTTGCCCCCTTTATCTGCCTTCATTACTCGTAGGTCTTTGTTTTCTTTAAGTTCTTTTAATACAATTCTCTCTGACTCATTTAAATTATTGTAGTTGTTCATTTTTGGTATTTTCCTAATGGCATCCTCACCTGCATTCTGAAAAACCTGAAGTGTACCCACTAGTGGTGGATTATAGGTGCTGGCTTTTTTAGGACCCACATATGTAGAACAACTAACAATGTCCTGCATTATGTATTTTAGGTTTAACTTTCTTAGGGTTAACCTAAAATCAATAATAGTCTTGACTCTGTTAAAGTTATTTGAAGGAATAAAGGACAAACCTTTTTTCAAAAGATTAATTGTATCATTAGAAATCAATGTATCAGATAAATTATGTATCTGTATTTCAGATTGATTTGTATCATTGACTTCTACCATCTCTTCCTGTTCCTCAACCTGCCTTTCGGCTTGTTCTGGACTGCCTTGGACCAAGTCGGCCCTCTTTTGTTGCCTTGTTTGTCCACTAAAAAAGGCCCACCATTTTTAGTACCATCAACACATTTGTTATCAGCATTAGCAGTGTTCGTTTCATTACATACATCGTTGTTGTCAATACATAAATTATCTACACCACTACTTAAATCACAGTTCTCTTCATTAACTAATACGATGTCACTAGCCTCATTACAGTGCGTAGGCTTTAAATTAGAACTTTGCAGATTCTTGTCTGCTGTAGTGACACCGTAACTGTTGTTATTATAGTTCTTATTTCGATTGTTATCAGTATCAGTGTTCTTTACCAAGCTATACGCTGTGTTGTTAGCGTAAGCCATAATGTCTCTTTTCAACTTTTTTTGTTTTCTTTGAATAATAGTCGCTCTTTGCCTGTCTGCCCTTGTTGTAATACCAGCATATAAATTGGATAAAGCAGAAAAACAAGAGAAATTTTTAATTTTACTGTCTAGTTCCGTCATTGCTGTCTTTAAAGAGTGAAGCTGTTCGGTGTAATGATTGATTAGTGAAACCATCAACCTCACACCAAAATCATTAAACAGTTCTGTCAATTCTTTATAGAAGGCATCCTCGGTAGTCACAGAATTAGGATACTTGTTGTAGCGTAAGCCTTGCGGAACACATTTACGCTGCACACATTCAGATAAATAACAGATCTCTAAATCGACAGTCACAAATCTAAAAGTGAGCTTTTCCAGCTCGTAAATGTTGGATTTACATATTCTTTGATTGTGATAGTCTAGATTTGTAACGTTACTTACTGAGTCAATTATTTCCACTTCTTGAATGTTAGAAAACGGATTCTCTGTAGTTTTAGCGATATAGTCCACCACACTACTCGGACCCACGAAAGGAACGTCTGTCGACTCTGCTCCACTTCCGTTATCCTGTGTACTGGCGAAATTTTTTAATTTTAGAATGTAAAGAATCATTTTGGCAAATATATTTGGGTGCAGATAGATTTCCTGGCCTAAATGAGACTATAAATATGAAATGTTTTTTTAGAAATGAATTCATAATTATGTTATTATATATTTAAAATATTTAAATAACTTGATACAGTTTTTAAGTTATTATAGTTGTTATATGTCTTTAAATTTTAATTAACTGATTAATTATGTAAATTTGTTTTGTATTTAATATGTGAGATGGATGGTAAAGTTGTTTCTGAAGAAGTTCACTGGTCATTAAATGTGAATGAAAGCGCTAAAATACAACTTGGTGTCTCTTATTGTGCTGGTGTTTTGTCACTGCATTTGTAGAACTTATTAGTTACTTGGTTATTTCGTTCTTTGTGTGTTTAAGCCTTCCAGCATTTGGTTCTACAAGTTTGTGGTAATTTTCGTCAGTTACAATTATGTCACAAGACACGCTTATGGAAATGTTCATTCATCCAGTTCCTGAAGGGTTCGCTCAATTTTCTGAGCAGCTTACTGAAGTGATCACTACAGCAATCAAGAAGGGCATCGATAGTGCTACTAAGCCGGGTACTATTCCACTCGGTGGGGGAAGACAAAATGTGAACACTCATGGACTAGCGAATTTCGCCAGTACACAGGATAACGGAAGTGGAGCAGAGTCGACAGACGTTCCTTTCGTGGGTCCGAGTAGTGTGGTGGACTATATCGCTAAAACTACAGAGAATCCGTTTTCTAACATTCAAGAAGTGGAAATACTTGACTCAGTAAGTAACATTACAAATTTAGACTATCACAATCAAAGAATATGTAAATCCAACATTTATGAGCTGGAAAAGCTCACTTTTAGATTTGTGACTGTCGATTTAGAGATCTGTTATTTATCTGAATGTGTGCAGCGTAAATGTGTTCCGCAAGGCTTACGCTACAACAAGTATCCTAATTCTGTGACTACCGAGGATGCCTTCTATAAAGAATTGACAGAACTGTTTAATGATTTTGGTGTGAGGTTGATGGTTTCACTAATCAATCATTACACCGAACAGCTTCACTCTTTAAAGACATCAATGACGGAACTAGACAGTAAAATTAAAAATTTCTCTTGTTTTTCTGCTTTATCCAATTTATATGCTGGTATTACAACAAGGGCAGACAGGCAAAGAGCGACTATTATTCAAAGAAAACAAAAAAAGTTGAAAAGAGACATTATGGCTTACGCTAACAACACAGCGTATAGCTTGGTAAAGAACACTGATACTGATAACAATCGAAATAAGAACTATAATAACAACAGTTACGGTGTCACTACAGCAGACAAGAATCTGCAAAGTTCTAATTTAAAGCCTACGCACTGTAATGAGGCTAGTGACATCGTATTAGTTAATGAAGAGAACTGTGATTTAAGTAGTGGTGTAGATAACAATTTATGTATTGACAACAACGATGTATGTAATGAAACGAACACTGCTAATGCTGATAACAAATGTGTTGATGGTACTAAAAATGGTGGGCCTTTTTTAGTGGACAAACAAGGCAACAAAAGAGGGCCGACTTGGTCCAAGGCAGTCCAGAACAAGCCGAAAGGCAGGTTGAGGAACAGGAAGAGATGGTAGAAGTCAATGATACAAATCAATTTGAAATACAGATACATAATTTATCTGATACATTGATTTCTAATGATACAATTAATCTTTTGAAAAAAGGTTTCTCCTTTATTCCTTCAAATAACTTTAACAGAGTCAAGACTATTATTGATTTTAGGTTAACCCTAAGAAAGTTAAACCTAAAATACATAATGCAGGACATTGTTAGTTGTTCTACATATGTGGGTCCTAAAAAAGCCAGCACCTATAATCCACCACTAGTGGGTACACTTCAGGTTTTTCAGAATGCAGGTGAGGATGCCATTAGGAAAATACCAAAAATGAACAACTACAATAATTTAAATGAGTCAGAGAGAATTGTATTAAAAGAACTTAAAGAAAACAAAGACCTACGAGTAATGGAGGCAGATAAAGGGGGCAAAATAGTAATCATGGAAAATTCCAACTACACCAAATGTATGGAAGAACTTTTAGAAGACACGAACACTTATCAAAAAGTTGATAGTAAAGAGGTTTGTAGAAGCTTTTTGAGTTTAGATACCATCTTATTTGATATGTTCAGCCAGGATGAGATCGATTACAATACTTATACATTTTTACTAGTTGAATTTCCTAAAATGGGAAATATGTTTGGTATACCGAAATTACAGAAAGATCTTGTTCGTCCCCCCTTTAGGCCTATCATTTCAGCTGCCAAATATAAGACAGAAAACATTTCTATTTGGCTAGACTATATATTAAATCCACTTGTACAAAGTTCAAAATACTATTTGAAGGATTCTTGGCATTTATTAGAACAACTAAGGAATTTTCAATCACCTGTTTCAGAATTTGTTATGGCTTCTCTGGACGTTCAGTCCTTATACACTAGTATAGATCATGAATTGGGTATTGATTATTTGAGGCAATATTTGACTAAGAATACAAATTTTACTAGTACAAAGGTTAATACTATTTGTACTCTTATGGAGTCTGTTCTAGATAACAATTTTTTTAAATTTAATGACCATTTATATAAACAAATTTCCGGTGTGGCCATGGGAGCACGTGTAGCTCCAGCTTATGCAAATTTGTTCATGGCCCACTGGGAAAATACTTATTTGGAAAAGTGTACATACAGTAACAAAATAATTTTTTACACTCGTTATATAGATGATTTGTTTTTTATTTGGAATGGATCTCTTAATGAATTTCAGAGATTTGTTCAATACCTAAATGGTACCACTGACTGTTTGAAATTTTCTATTGGTGAATTTGGAACTAAAATAAATTTTTTGGATTTGCAAATTAATTACAATAGTGTATCAAATAACTTTAGCAGTGCTATATACAGAAAATCAACATTTGCTAATCAATACTTGCACAAGAACAGTATACACCCTTTTCACATGAAAAAAGGAGTTGTCAAAGGACAATATATTCGTCTGAGTAGGTTAACCTCTGACGAAGAAGTCTTTCTTAAGGAAATGAGCAATTTAAGAAGTTTCTTTCTTAATAGGGGTTATGAAACATCATGGCTCAAAAAAATTGAACAAGAAGTTTTGATACTTCGGGACAACAAAGCAGGACCTATTTTAACTCTTGGTTTACCCAAAGTCAATTCCAACAATATTCAAAATAAAAAGTTCATTGGGGCTTTTATATTGCCTATATGTAATGAAATGTGGGTAATTAAAGAAATTATAGAGAACAACTGGAAGATAATATTGGGTAACCAAGATCTTACTAAAATTATAGGTCCAAAACCCAATTTTACCTTCAAAAAGGTAGTTAATTTAAAAACCATATCAGAAAGAAATGAAAATATTGATAAGAACAAGCACTTAGATGTTATTAAGACTAAAGGTACTTTTTCATGTCATTGTTGCAAACAATGTAGATATATTATAAATTCATCGTCTGTATATTTTCAACATCTACGTACCACCCACTGGTCAAAACAATACTACACTTGTCACAGTTCCATGATTGTCTATCTAGCACAGTGTCAAACATGTCCAAGTTATTAT